>NC_088878.1:31587464-31651550 GCF_032884065.1 Artemia franciscana | reverse complement strand
AAAGAGGGATAAACGCCCTAATATCAAGGATAATTCTATTTTGCTGTGGAAAGCAAACTCTCTTTACAAAAAAATTAACAGTACAACTGCTATTTACTTCAAAAAGGGTAAAAAGTTAGACAGAAAATGGATTCATAATTGGGCAGTGACTTGACCGGATAATTGCATGCTGTAAAATCCCCTAAAAACGGCTTATCATATGTATCTAAATTCTTAATAAATGTCCTATTTTTGCCAGAAATCCCAAGAAACCATGTTAAAATTAAACATTTCACAAAATTTCGGGGGGGGGGGGCGGGCCCGAAGGCCCCTCCTGCGTACGTGCCAGTATCAAAGATAATCTACATCACTAATTGTAACTAGTAAAATTTTGTGCCCATTTTATAATGGTTTTAAAAGTAATGAGTCCTCAAATAAAAAAGAAAAACTTTTTATTTTATATGTAAAAACAAATGAGTGGTATCTTGAAATTATTTTGTGATGATTGGAAAATTGGAAAACAGGGGAAAGGTGGCCATATTGCACCTTATTAGGTTTAAAAAAAGGAAACAAAAAAATCGGTGTTGCCTAACAAAGGAAATTTGGTTTTGAAGCTCATTCTCTTTACTGAAAACTTTCTTTTCTAAGATATGGTTTTATTTCTCTCATTCAGAGAATGATAGCAAGCACCAATCACTGCTGGAAATATTAATGGCGTTGGACGAGGAACTTAGAAAACACCAAGCCAGTGAAGTTGAATGTGCAGAAAGTTTCATCTGTGAAGTTTATCTACAGAAGTTAAATAGTAAAGTAGTGTCACTTATGGAAAATATGCTAAAGTAAGTCTTTATTAAAAAATTTAAATATTTTAACAAAATCATTATCAAAAGTATAATCTTTAGTAAAATTTAAGATAAGAAAATTTTAATAACCGTAATACTAAAATAAAATAAAACCGTAATACGTAAATTATTAATTACTAAAATAAAAGCGTACTAATAAAATGATACTGGGACCATACTACAACAACTACGAAAGGCCCCGTGAAAATAATATTTTACTAATATAAAGAATTAGCTAGCACTAATTTAGCCAGTTAGAATTGTTTATAACTTCATACGCCAATTTCTCACCGCCAATCAGAAAATTCTTAGAATAATCTGATTGGCTTAAATTAGCGCTAGCTACATCTCGGTAAATTGAAATCTCATGTGTATGAGCCTGAAGTGTTTTTGATTATTTGAACTTGCCCACTAAGTTCGATCCCAGAAATAATCTAATAATCGTAATTCGAAATAGTAATAATTGCAAACAAGAAGCACCAACGTATTTTCCACCTTCGGCGTCGGTCAGCAGCAAGGTTACCTCCCGGTGAGAAAAAATCACAAGATTTTTGAGATTTTTTTGGTTGATTTTCTTGAATAATCAACTGATTTATGTGATGGACGAAATTACCATTTATTTACCGAATTTAGCGCTCAGTTTTAAGTGCTAGGATAGCTACGATTACGAATACAGGCTTATTAAACGGTTACGAGTACGGACTTATTTAATGGGACATATTAAATAGACTTTTTGCATAATACGTTTTATTTTGTATATTTGCTGTTGGTGGAGACAAGAGAGTTTGTTACTGTCCCTGAAACAAAATCACGTGATTCAAATGAAACTTTTCATACTTACTTTGGAATGCAATGAAGTTTTCCACGGCTTGATCTTTTTGGCAATTTTAAGAAATATTTTCATATGAATAAAGGCTGAACGAATTTATTTTTATTGAAGTAAGATCAAATCTGCCAATTCCTCTACTGTATATTGAAACCGTGATGAACTTACGTCCACCTTACCACGTCTATTAATATTGAAAATAAATAGTTTATGGAGAAAATAGTCATTTGTTTAGCTTAAAGTAAGGTGTTTTTACTTAAAATATATAAATAAATAAATAAATAAGCACTACTTGTTCTTTTAGGCTATATGGGAGGAGTGTTGAATTTATCTCTAATTCAATACATTTAGTAATATACTTTAAACTACTATACAAAATTTCAAAAATGCAATCTGGTTTTATAAAGCACTCATACGTAATGCGGAATAATCTTTTGATTTCTTTCCCCGATTTCTTAAGTTTCAGACCGAACACAGTCAAAAATGCTACGCAAACTGCGGGACTAAATAAACCAGATAATAAATTTCAGGTTAATCTAAAAGTAACAACAGAAAAACATAATGTTACGCTTTTATTTTTTTTGAAGCAACAAAACCCAAATTTGGAAAAGAAAATCAGCGTAAAGTATTTTTAGACTTCAGTGACGAGAATCTGCATCACGAGCAAAATTAAACGGTGAAAATTGTGTTATTATGTGCTATACATTAACATAAACAAGAGCCAAAAGCTTCCGAAGATTGTCCTTTTTGGCCGACCGTGTGGGGCTATACGGAAAGCAGGTCGTCCTTGTCTGGGTTGGGAGGATGTCATAATTAAAGATTTAAAGGAAATGGGAACTTCCTGGGAGGGTGTGAAGAGGGAGGCTTTAAATAGATTAGGTTGGAGGAGGAGCGTGCGTAGCTGTATTGGCCTCAGGCGGCTTGGTGCTGCAATGAGTTACTAGTAGTAGTAGTAAAAGCTCATGTGGCAATTGTGACGAGGTCGGAACTTAAAATTAGACTCGGTATTAGAGATGTCGATTTCATAGTCCTAGCAGGTCAAGAAGCAACGAACTCGCCAAGCCACTAAAAATCCCTCCAACTCCCCCAAAGAGATCGGATCCGGTTATATCAATCCCGCAACTATTACTTGTGCTTACTCTCGAACTCCCCCAAAGAGAGCAGATCCGGTCAGGTTATGTCAATCACGTATCTAGAAGTTGTGCTTATCCTTCCCATTAAGTTTCATCCCGATCTCTCCACTCTAAGCTTTTACCAAGATTTCCGAAACGACTACTATGAAGTCTACTTTTGCAGGTCCCTGACATCTGTATAATTTTTCATCGTCCTACCACGTCCAGAAGCACCAAACTCGCCAAAGCACTAGGAATCCCCCCCCACTCCCCAAAGAGAGCAGGTCCGGTCAAGTTGTGTCAATCACGTGTCTAGGACTTATGCTTATTCTTTTCACCAAGTTTCATCCCGATCTCTCCAGTCTTAGCGTTTTCCAATATTTCCGGTTTCCTTCTCCAAATCCCCGAATGTCACCGGATCTAGTCGAGATTTCAAAAAAGAGCTCTGAGACACGAGATCCTTCTAAATATAAAATTGTTCGTAATTTAAAAATACCTCATTTTTTTTATTTTTCCGGATTACTGAATTATGCCCCCCTCCTTCAAAGAGCGCGGATCCAGTCTGGTTATTCCAATCACAAATCTAGGACTTGTACTTATTCTTCCCACCAAGTTTCACCCCGATCCCTCCACTCTAAAAGTTGTCCAAGACTTCCCGTTCCCCCCTCCAATTTCACCAGATCCGTTCGGGAAATAAAATAAGAGCTCTGAGGCACGAAATCCTTCTAAATATCAAATATCATTAAGATCAGATCACCAGTTCGTGAGTTAAAAAACCTCATTTTTCCGAAACCACCCCCCCCCCCAATTCCCCAAAGAGAGTGGATCCGGTTTGGTTATGTCAATCACCTAGCTAGGACATGTGCTCATTGTTCCCACCAAGTTTCATCCTGACCTCTCCACTTTAAGCGTTTTCGAAGATTTCTGGTTTCCCCCTCCAATGTCACTAAATCCGGTCGGAATTTAAAATAAGAGGTCTGAGACATGAGGTTCTTCTAAATATCAAATGTCGTGAAGATCTGATTACCCATTCATAATTTAAAAACGCATCAATTTTTCGACTGCGGATCCGTTCTGGCTATGTCAATCATGTATCTAGGACTTGTGCTCATTCTTCCCACCAAGTTTCATCCCGATCTCTCCACTCTAAGCGTTTTTCAAGATTTGCAGTTTTCCCCTCCAACTCCCCCCAGTGTCAACAGATCCGGTCGGGATTTAATACAAAGGTTCTGAGACACGAGACCCTTCTAAATATTGAATGTCATTAAGATCCGATCACCCGTTCGTAAGTCAAAAATACCTCATTTTTCTAATTTATCCGAATTACCCGTTCCTCCACTCCCCCCCCCAGATGGTCGAATCGAGGCAACGACTATTTTGATTTAATCTGGTCTAGTCCCTGATACGCCTGCCAACTTTCGTCGTCCTAGCTTATCTGGAAGTGCCCAAACTAGCAAGATCAGGGCTGACAGACAGACAGACCGACGGACAGAAATTGCGATCGCTATATGTCACTTGGTAAATAGCAAGTGCCATAAAAAGGGTTCTTCAAAAACCCAGTCGTAAATATTTTTTTCCTCTTTATCCCAAAGATAAAAAAAAACATTAAATAAATCAACTGAGCCGCAATTTTAATATTGGCTTCAAATGCTTCAAGATCTTAAAAAAATAAGAGCAAAGTAAAAAAAAGAACAAAAAAAGTAAAAAAATTTAGATGCAGCTCTTCTTATCTTGTTCTCAAAAACCATTATTTTTGTATTATATTGTTATATATTTTTAGACATGTTGTATTATATTATTTTCTTTTTTGTATTTTTACTTTTATGCATTTTATTACGCTGTCGCATAATTTCCTTTCCTTTTTGTCAATTGTCTTATCATTTTTTTTTTATCTAAAAACTGTTTTGATGCACAGTGGCGGTTTTTGCACCCGGGGCAAAATTTTGACTAGCGTCCCCTCCATGTCTCCCAAAAATTTCCAGGCCAAATTTTCATTCATTAACAAAGTTTTTCCAACTGCACCCTCTACTCTATTTTAATAAAAATAAAATTTCAAAAACTACAAAATGATTATAATCACTACCTTTGAAATTTTTCGCCCTTAAAATCTAGCGTCCAGGGCAAGTTCCCCCTCTATCCCCCCTAAAACTACCTCTGTTAATACCAGAATTTTCCATTCTGTCTTGTAATCTTTAAAAAAAACGCAACTTATGTAATATTTATGTATTAATATCGAATTTTTGTCAACAGAAAAGGAAACAGTGAAGACAATAACTTGGAAATGACTGGAGAAGCAGCGGAGAAGATTCTAAGATACACAGAGGCTGCTGAAAGAGGGCGGAGAGGAAAGAATTGTAAACAGCTTTATCAAGGCTGCAAAAAAGTGCTAAAGGTATCTTGAGCAGGATTTAATATTTTGCGATTAATTATGTTTAGTTCGAAAAAGGAAATAAAAGTTATTTCAGGCTTACTTTTTCATATTAGACCAGGAATTGTAGCTTTTATTTCGAATGGTATTTATGTAGTTTGACTGAATGCATAATAATTGTAGCTAAAACATATTTCATACAGACCCACTATACTTTACCCGCTCCCCCTAATATGCAAATATATAGCCCGAATTATATAAGTTCAATGCATTCTGTCACCCGTTTTTGTCTTTGTGGCTATGAAACGTGTTTTTGATTCTAAATAGTTTGGTAAGTATTTGTGTACAAGCTATTCTTGTACTTGTACAAAACACTTTCTAAGAAGAAAGTGTTTTTGAAGTGCATCTTGAGCATTTAAGTACAAAGAACATCAAAATCAAAATCTGAAAATTGTCATCTCCTAAAATTTGTCTTGGTTGTTTCAAAATTATGAAGTTTTTAGGGCAATGCCATATTTCTGTCAGTATTGCCACGGTAAACAGCGACAATAGATAAGCAAGACTATTTAGTCTACTTTGACAATGCTTTTCAACCGTGAAATATTCAACAAAAGCACACCAGTTATTTGAAATCATTGGAAATGACCAAAAACTGTTTGTGAAGCCAAAAATCAAAGAGTGTATATTACATACATTTTTTTTTCATAATGAATATAATCCTCAAAATTTCCTGATTTGTACAAATTCACCTATATTTTTCGTTCTCACCGATGTGTTGCTGTTTTCGATTTTTCTAACACAGAAAAACAGTCATCCTTAGAAATGAAGTCAAGCGTATGTGCCCGGTATACGAAATTATTCTTAAAATAGCAGCACAAATCGCCTGTAATATTGGTATTATTTTAAAGCTAAAAGTATTTTGAGCTGGTTTAACCTCCAGACAATGTATTTTCCTCTAGTACCTCTTATTTTACTGTTCTTCAATTCGGTTCAGTTCAACAAGGGCAACAAGAGAACTGTTCCTGATTAAGTCTCTTAAGGTCAGGACCAGATCCAAAACCAGTGAGGGAGGTAAAGTAAGACCTAATATTCATATCACTAGAAGATGAGCCAGAACAAATTCTCAAGCCTCAACCGAACCCAGTCAGGAGTAACAATTTATGTCTTAGCAATACCAGTTTGGAGTCAGGGACTAATTTTGCCTCTGTGGAAGAGGGGGAAGGACAATCCTTGTTTCTTGTCACCTAAACTTTTTTCAGAACGTTATTGGTCTTAATATCAGGAGAGCAAGAAATAGCGTCATTTTGTTCTTTTGGACTTGGGGACATTCCAATCTCTGTAGGGGTTGGGGAGGGAGGTTCCAAAATCCTTGTTCTCAACGTGTCTACCAGACGTCAGGTGCCAACGAAACTTGGCTAGGAATGAAAGCTAGAGTCCTATTTGTGCTTTTTGATGTTTGAGCACTATCCAATCTCTGCACACAGGAAAGGGTTCCTAAATTCTTTTCACGCCTTTCTGGGGAATATTTACCAGATACATCCTTGTTCTAGGGAGGCTTCACCATTATTGACATCACAGCCTCTGGGGGAATGGGTTTTCTTATAAAAATAAAGAAGAAGAAGAAATAAGGTAAACGATCCTAGATTTGTCGATGGCAGGGAGAGGGTGCTGAATTCTTGTAACCAGAAAAACTTCCAGAATGAATTTTTAAGTTTTAACACGACTGAGTGGGTAATGAGAGCTGGTTTCCAAGATAAGCCTTTCTAGTTTCTGGAAATGATCAGACATATGTAGGGAGGTTTCTAAATTCCATGTCGTCAGGACATCTACCAGAAGGGGTTGTTCAATCTAAACCAAACTAGAGAGAGGACAACCGATATTTTGGTGGGTCCGAGACCAGTCTGAATTCTGTAAGGGAAGGGGAATTATATTTAAAGTGTAGTCGCAAGGATATTTACTATAATTAATTGCTGGATCTCAATCGAAATTAGGTGAAAAAAAAACAAAACAGTTTCCTTTTCAAAGTCCGGAAGTGATTATACCTATGTGGCAGGGGACGAAAACGGACACCTAAATTCTTGTCATATACACTTCTACCAGAAATGGGCACCCTATCCAAGCCACTCTTGGTGGGAAGACGAGCCACGCTCATTCTGCATGTTTGTAAGGTCTTTAGGTAATCCAGCTTCTTTGACAAAAGGGGGAGTAAAGATATCCAAATCAATTTTTAGTAGCTTAAGACTACATATTTATCATTTGCATCAATAAGAATAGCCTCTTCAAATATTGAATGAAAACTAAATTTAGCAGGGATTAGCAGTAAAGACCATTGATGCGCCTTGAAAGGGCTTAAGTTCCAATCAAAGGACGTTATCGCTTGTCTTGCTACAAGCTATGATTATGGGTCAGGAAAGCTGCAATAGTTCACTAGGCCTTAGCACCACAGGTAACTTACCATGTAGTTATATGAAACGCTTCTCATTATCCACAGAAAATGTAGTTAGGGCTGGGAATCGAGTGGGATTAATTTTTTCTGCTTTATCCGACTTTTAGTTTATGCCATGACCATCGTATGTTCTATGTCTCTTAAAAATGTCTATTTTTTATTTAGAAATATTGTAGAAGTGCAAAGAAAGAAAAAAGAAAGAAAGACATAGATGGAGGGAGGGAGAGGGAGAGAGAGAGAGAGAGAGAGAGAGAGAGAGAGAGAGAGAGAGAGGAGAGAGAGAGAGAGAGAGAGAGAGAGAGAGAGAGAGAGAGAGAGAGAGAGAGTGAGAGAGAGAGAGAGAGAGAGAGAGAGAGAGAGAGAGAGAGAGAGAGAGAGAGAGAGAGAGAGAGAGAGAGAGAGAGAGAGAGAGAGAGAGAGAGAGAGAGAGGAGAGAGAGAGAGAGAGGAGAGAGAGAGAGAGAAAGAGAGATTGTCTCCCAAAGTCTGACAAAGCGATTTGTCAGAGAGAGAGAGAAAGAGAGAGAGAGAGAGAGAGAGACAGAGAGAAAGATAGAGAGAGAGAAAGAGAGAGAGAAAAAAAAAGAGAAAGAGAGATTGTCTCCTAAAGTCTGACAAAGCGATTTTCTAAACCAAAATTTTGCACAAAAAAGATAAAATACATGAACTAACTTAATCAACACAATTAAAGAGAAATTCGCAAAAAAAGAAAAACAGAAACATTTCTTTGTTTAAATAAAATTTCACACCAATTGACTTTGGAATAGCTTTACGACATATCTTTGCAACATTTAAGTATCTACGATATATCTTGAAATGTTTATGAGCCTGATATTTTTATAACGATTAAGTGGACTTATCTTTAGATCATTTAAGTATCTAAGACATATCTCTAAACCTAAGAAACATCTTTACCATATTTAAGTGCTTAAGACACATCTTTTAACATTTAAGTGTTTAAGATATATATTTAGAAAATTTAAGTACTTTAAGACATATGTTTATGATGTGCTTAAGACATATCTTTATAAGATTTAATAACTTAAGGCATATCCTTATAGCAGTTAAGTATTTAAAAAATATTTTTATAACAGTTCAGTGCTTAAGACATGTCTTTAGAACACTTAAATACTACAAACAAATTTTTAGAACTTTTAAGTCCTTAAGAAATATCTTTAGATGATTTAAGTGCTTAAGACATATTTTGGAACAACAAAGCACCGAAAATTTATCTTGACTGAAAAAGCTTTTTTCTCTAAGAATCAAGAAAAAGTAAAAAACCATTCTTGAGCTTATTAAATAACAGCTAATTAAAGCTAATGAGCTAATTCAATAACACGAACAGGGGGACTCTACTTTAATGAAATAACAGATCTATACACAATAATGGACATTAAAATTTTATATTTGTATTTATGTTAAATGGGAACCTATGACGGTGAACAAGATCACATCGGAATCTCGAACTTGACATCAAGCTGTGCTTGCTTTGCCAGACTGACTATGTTCGATAATTTAACAACTAGGCGTGCTGCTTCTTCCAAATTGTCACAGGGTAAAATCTTCATCGCCGAATTGGCGATAAAGACCTTAGCGTCATCTACGTTTGTTCCCTATAAAAAAATGGAAACGGTTACCGAGTTAAATCAACATTCACGGTAGATGGAAAGTATTTTGTACATAAGCAGCTAATTAATAGAAAAAAAAATCATCCTTGATAAAATACAGTGCTGTTGAACGATATCAACCAATAAATTTCCAAGTTTGGGTGGCAAAGTATTCTAAAAATAAAATAGAATAATTCGTTTTAAATTAATTCTTTATGTTACTTAATTCATTTTAATATAGTTTTGATACAAAATACATTTTATAGGCTAAGATTCCCACATGTTGATTATACTGTTTCTTCTTTTAAATAATTTTATGAAAGCCGAATATATATACTTATTTATCAATACCAAGTATCTACATTTTGTTTATCTACATACCTAAACCTTATTATTGATCTACACTTTATCTAAGTCTACGGCATCTTTATTATATTTAGTCAAGAGGTAAAGTTTAGATGCTGTTACTGCATGGGTGACAGCGATACACCTCTCCGTAATTTCCTAATTGAAACTGAAATCAAAAACCTTCAAATAAGACAGTTTGTGTTAAAGTATATAAAAGAAAATATCTCAACAGGTCCTATTTATAAAACAATTAACTATTTTAGCTTCATTTGTCATAGGTCTAGTGAAAATATTTTAAATTTCGCTTTGGCTGAAAAAAAAAAAAAAACAAAAATCATGAAACAAAGAATCTTGTCTTTGTCATCGATCTGTGCTTGCTTTGCCATATCAACGCCCAAACTGGCAACAACGCCTAGAGGCGAAGCTACAGTATTTTTATTGGGGGGGGGGGAGAGAGATAATGCTATTGAAGTAGATGCTATTCAAGCGGTAGTAAAGGAAAGTAACTATTTAACAAGCACAATACTTGGTAAATTTAAAAACATTAAGCAATACATTCTAAACAATAAAAACACACCAACAGTCATAAATGTAAGTACTGATGCTTGGATTTTACTAAAATTATAAGCAATGAGTTACTGCACAGTACAGTACAGCGTAAACAAGCTCTCGGGTAAATGTCGTATAAATTTGGCTTTTTTCAGCCAGATTCACAACTAATATTACAGTATATATCCCCCCTCCACTTCCCCCTACTCCCACGCCCAGCACAATATGCTGAATCTCATAATTGAACCAAGCTCCATTCTAATAGCCCCGAGTATCGTGCTATTCGTTTGCACGTAATTTTGATTGGATTTTTACTCTGTAAGATTTAATTTGTTATACTAAGTTATTAATACACATGATTCACTGAAATATTGGTTAATATTTTTAATTGAATTGATTTGTTTGTGAGTTCTCTGATTTTATTAATAAATAGCATTGATATCAGCGAGCCACATAAAGCCGAACAAAAATCACAGGCAGCGCAATAGCGCTGTCTAAGTAAAGATACAGGATAAGTCAAAGTACTAACACAGATTGGGTAACATTATTTTGTGACATATTCCTAATATTTAAATAACGACCGTATTTCAATTTGAAAGTAGTCGAAATCGTTAAAGCTAGAATAATTAACTTATCCGCTGGGCATTGTTTGGCAAAGAATATCCAGAAAATCTGATAAATTCTTGGCATCATCGTGGCAGGAACCTTAAAAAAAATCAAAAATTGCTAGGGATGCCAATTGGTAGCAAAAATTGACTCTTTAGAGTTTGAAAATATCCTTCCCATTTATTTCTTCGTTAAACAAAAAAAAATCTATAAAAGTTATGTAAACATTTTTCTTGTTTAAATCAGAGTATGGGGGGTGTACATTTCTGGAGGGGGTTACCCTGAATACCGTTTTTGTATCTAGAATTGCCTTCACAAGCAAAACTGGCTCTCCTAGTGCTGCACGATAAAATTGATAACAATAGAAAAAGAGAATGGGTTATACCCATTAGAGAATGGATAACAATAGAAAAATATATATATTTTGTTTAAATTCACTTAATTCTATTCTCGGCAGACATTTTGTAAAGCATGCTGATGCAGAGAAAATGTCCCGCAAGTAGCGCTAGCGTTGTGTGAAAGGCGACTAATTTAAGTCATAATTCTTCGCACAATTATGTCAATTCTTTTTTTTAGAACTGGTTAAAAGAAATATTTAGAAAAGCAAAATAGCGAGAAGTCAGCAAGGTATTGTACAAAGAGGCAGTCCTGCATTTGTGGGTTCACATATTATGTGAATGCAGGCATGTGACATAGCATCTGCATGTGCTATGTCACATGCATATGTGAATCACATACTATATGTGAATCCGAAACGTAAGGAATTGAACTATCACCGCTTATTAGGCGTTTCAATGACAAATAAGACAATCGGAGTTTCAATTAAATACAGTTGCTATTAAATAATTAAATAGAGTTGCTCTTTGATTCTCATTGAAGTAACTCAAATAGCTTGCTTTTCCCTACGTGGATAAGTAGCGACAATTGTATTTATTATCATTGGTGGTGGTTTTTATTTGTTTTTAGATTAGTTTTCTTTTAATTTTTTATCTTTTGCTGAGGACGCCTTGCTTGGATACAGGCGAAATATCTGCGTTGTTTTTTAGTCTTTCCTCTCTACTGGCCGTCGTCTCGTTTGAGGTTTTCTTTTTGTAGAGTTTTATCTCTCTTTGTTGTTTATTGTCATGTCTGGCCAGTTCGGCTTAAGAACTTTCATTAATTAAATACAGGAAATAAAAATTAAGACAATTATATGATTTCTGGAGTGGACCACTCTCTACCAAATTTCAACACCAAATTACAGCTGACTTGACCGATCTAGTTATAGTAAAATATCACCATAAAAAGAACTAAGTCTTATTATCTTTTTGAATGATTTTTTTTTCATTCAGGATTTTTTTTTCACTGATTCCATTTTTGCCCTATTTGCAGATGTAGAAGGTGTATCCATTTCCACATTCAAAAGTTTTAAAACAGGAGAATATAATCTAGGACTGATAGATTTTAGTAGGTATAAATACCTTCAATATCAGAGGAAAAACTGACCTGAGAAAATGTGACGAAAATAAAACAAGCATAGAGCCTTTTTTAATTTTACAATTAATTAAGCTTACATTTTTACTTGATAAAAAGGTTTCAAAGGCAGTATATTCGGAAAAATATTAACGTGGAACATATTATGACATGTAATGAAACCCTATTATTTTCGTTTTTCTTGTGTTAAAAACGAGCTTATGTTAATGGAAAAAGGTTACCTGCTCAAGGTAAAGAGCAAATTTGACACTTAAAACGAGTAACAGTTTTAAAGCTACCTAATAAATTACATCTTTTTCCAAATTATTGAGGGGAAACTTTCCACCTACCCCCCTCCCTTAACGACGCCAATGACAATATCTGACAACACCTGACAAGAAACTAAGCCAAGTTCGACGAATGACGCCTTTTTTCCTTGATCTTTGTTTTTTTTTTTTAAACTCCAAAACGGAATTTTCTTGGTCAAACTTGTATTTCTGAGGCGGAAAATTCAAGTGGAAATCTGATAGTGATAACTGGCAAGTGTCAAGCGCTTCCAATTGACAAAATCTAAAGTTTAGACAGTCTTTCTTGATTAGGCGGTTGAACTTCTTAAATAATGCCTTATCTACTTCAATTTCCTAAAGCTTCTTACACATCCAGTAGATGTAGCTGGAAGGATAAAATAGATCATGAATGCAAAAAAACAAAAAAACAAAAAACAAAAAAAAACAGGGAAATGCTAGTTGCTCTTGATTGAAAATTATGAGATAGCCAAAGCCAATTGATTCAAAAGCACCATAAACTATACATTGAGCTTCTCAGTTACAGGACCTGGCTGCAACAAACAATAAATTAAAACTAACCAAAATGAAATAAATTCATTCAAAAATAAAGTCGGTGATCAACACCGATTCGTGCCCGAAATTAAACTTGAAAAATTCATTAAGAGAATTCTACACATCAAAAAGAAAAGATAAGCATCAATTGATTATGGATAATCTTTTCACTTGAGTTAAAATCCATTATAATCTTTTCCGTCGATTAAATTCCAAACATTCTAAAACCGAATAAGATTTACTAAATAAAGTTTTAAGATTAATTATAAATTTGTTAATTTGTCGTTAATCCAAATCATACACAAAATTAAATGCTCATTCTAAGACGTATTTAGATATTCTTCAAATCCAAGGAAAAAAATATGTACCAAATAATTCCAGAAATTCTTTTCATCTGGTGATTCATGGATTAAATTCCAAACTTTCATGATATGAATCTTAATTAAGTAATTAAATTGTTAGATTAAATATAAATTTACTAATCTATCATTAATAAAAGATAAATTCAAATTCAAATTTAAATACATTCATTAATCAAAATGAATTCATGAATTTTCTTATTTAATTTTTTCCCTTGTTATCCTTTTTCCACTGGGTCAATTTGGCCTCAAAAAGGTTCAACTGAAGAATTGTCTGTTCCTTTAGATACAAAATATGACACTCAATCCCACTCATTAATCTAATAAAAAAGGAAGAGAAAGAAAGAGAAACCATTTTTCTTAAGCTTTAAAGCGTAAGAAAGGATAACGCTTATCTTTAATCATTTAGAAGTCTATTTACACTCCCTGTTATATCTGTCTAAGATCTTTCCGTAAATCGATAGGGCAGACTTTCGAAAAGAAAGTAAAATAATACTCAAAAGTGGCATACACTTTTCATTTGACGACAGACGTCCCTTAAAAAAAAAAAAAAAAAAAAAAAAAAAAAAAAAAAAAAAAAAAAAAAAAAAAAAAAAAAAAAAACTTTTCAAGTTCTTTATGAGTCATCGTTTGTCTTGTGGATTTTCCCTGGAATTTCTAATGATTCCTTTTCATAAAGTAAATTTAAGGAATAGGATAAAACTATATACATTTAAAACTAAGTAGTATATATAAAAGAAGGGATAATATTTCAGTCAAAAATTAAATCAAGTTTTTACTTAACTACTTCATAGGCAACTGTTTTATTCAAAATACCAGGGGCATCAGAATAAAAACATTTTTACCCCTGAACTCGTCTTAGGCCTATTCATGCCCGTGAACCACAATTTTCTAATATTTTTTTTCAAAATTAAAATTTTTAAGGGCAACACTACATTTTTATCGGTGTTGCCACGTTCAACCATGAAAATAAATAAGCAAAACTATTTGTTACAAGTGACAACAATCTTCGCCCAAAAATCTTAAAAATCAATACTCTGTTGATTCCCCAATGCCAATTACACTTTTATAGGAAAGCTAAATCTCCTTAATTTGCTTGGTGCCATATATTTTTAGCTTAATTTTTGCTGATTTTTCATCAACCTTTTTTTTTTGATTTGGCAGCCACAACTACAAAAAAGTACGTTTTAGGATATATACGTTATATAAGTTCCATTTAACCAATTCAAACAATCAAATTTCTTTTACTGTGACAGGCAAATGAAGTTGCATTAGTGATTTCTCTATTTAAAAGAGGCACAAAAAAGTAAAATAAAGAAAAATGTACGGAGAATAAAGAGAAAACAAAATAAGTTTCCATCAGAGAAGACTAATTAGATTTTATCAAATATCTTCTCCCAACTAATGAAAAATCCAATGATTTCCCTTATAGGTTGTCATTCTTGTTTTTTTCAAACATAAACCTAAAGGTATTTTCCCCATCTAGGGGTGTAATTTTACCCCCTTCCTGAAAGCGTGCCTGTATAGAACATGGTAAAGAAACAAAAATATTATTATTTACAGCGATAAAGAGTATTATAATTCTAGTGAGTTCTAGTCAACAATCTTGTGATTTATGTGCTGATTTAGAGATTTTTTTTTCAAGAATCTAGTAATTTTTTCACCGGGTGGCAACCCTGATGATTAGTTCATATGTGGCCAAGACAAAGTATTGTTTCATCAAAGAAGACTGTTTAGATTTTTCAAATATCTTCTCCCAACTAATAAAAAATCCAATGATATCCCTGCTAGGTTATCATTCTTGTTTTTTTAAAACATAAATCTAAAGGTATTTTTCCCCACCTAGGGGTGTAATTTTACCCCTTTCCTGTAAGTGGACTAACAGGATGATTTCCCTGCTAGGTTGTCATTCTTGGCCCTGTCTGGGCCGGTGATCTTAGAAAGCTGGAACAAGCTTACTACATCAAAACTTTTTGATTATGTGTCCTTTTAAAGTAGCAGATGAGATTGTACAACAAATTACTATCTTCTTGCAAACAAAGCAATTAGTGTCTCAGAACAATACTTTGTCTCGTCCACGTGTGAACTGTCATCAGAGTTGCCAACCAGTGAAAAAATTCACCAGATTCTTGAACAAAAATCTAAATCAGCACATAAATCACTAGATACTCACTAGAATTATAATACCCTTTATCATTGTAAATAATAATAATTGTTTTGTTTCTTTACCGTTCTATACAGGCGCACTTACAGGAAGGGGGAAAATTACCCCCCTATACGTTGAAAAATACCTTTAGATTCATGTTTTGCCCCTGAAATTTTGCCCCTGAAATTTTGAAAATGCCTTTTTGCATCTTTGCGCAGAGAATAAAACGAAATCCTTGCTTCCTCCCTATATTTTCCCAAATTGGTAACCTTGCCTTATTCCCCGATCACTGAAAATTGATTATCTAATTAGGGATCTAATCGAATAATTTTCTTTTTTTAATTTGTTTTCCCTTCTAATCCAAAACCCCAGTTTTCTTTTTTACTCTAGTTGAGCTAGTATAATTACTGGGACACCAGCGACAATTTTGAAAATGGCCTTTTTATATTTTCATGGAAAAAAACCCATAAATATAAAGACAAAAACTCGACCTGAGCAAATGTTGTGAAATAGGAAGTATAGAGCATTTTTACAATTTTTTTATTAAGTAGGTTCGCCTATTATCCTGATGATAATACTTGGGGTCTATATCTGATATGGAAATATGGTGGAAAACCGAAAGTTTCCAAGGTGGTATATTTGCATAAATGCTAATCTGATACATGTTAGGAACTGTAGTGAATCACTATTTTGCGTTTTTTTTTTTTATTAATTAGCTTCTTGTATGATTCATTCAATTGAATCACAAATATACCCGCTATATATTGAAAATCACTAGATTTAGGAAAAAAACACTGGTTTTAGAACAAAAGTCACTACGGTATAAATCACAAGCTACACGAAAATCACTAGGCAACATAAAAATATTACTAGAAATAGTGATAAATACCTAGGGGTGGCAACACTGACTATTTTTATCAGTATTAGCAAATGTTGCCTAGTCGAACCTTCCAGCTGTAGCACGGGCTGTCATTCCTTTGGCACCCCCAAGCGTCAAGTGGTCGATTTTTTGCAGGTTAACTGTTACGTATGTATTTTTTTTTATTTATTATTATTATTCTTTTGTCAGGTCTGTGGAGTCCCGCCTCTCCTGATTGTTTCGTAGCCTTTGTCATATTTAAATGTACTCTCTCCCCTTACGCTTCTTTTTTTCTTTCCTCTCTTTTTATGAATAAAAGTCTTAGATAGTCTGTGTTTAAATGTTTAATGACTCTAATAGTTTAATGTCTAAATGCTTTGTTTCACGATCACCCTTCTTTACAGGCCATGGAGCATTTGGGGAATTTTTGATTGTATTTATTTACTAATTTTGTAGTTTTTTTTTTTGTTAAAAAATATCACAGTGACAAATATCACACTGACAGACAGTCAATATGGCTGATCCTTTAATCTCCTCGTATACCCCCAAAAATCATCAATCTGTTCCAGGAGCTCAACGATAATACCGTAAGTGCTGTCATTATAAATCGTCAGCCCTCCACACGTTTTAAAATTAGAAATGATGTCCCGCAAGGCTGTCCCCACTGCACCTGCCGGATTCGCTAGTAGAGATTTGTCGGATGTCGAATTTGCTGACGATGGTGCCCTAGTATACAAAAGTCTCAGTGAGCTAAAACTGCACTGGAAACACTAGCGTCTGTCAAAGGAAAACTTGGTTTAAAAATTAACTGGTCTATGAGTAACATAATGCCTGTGGACAAGGTATCACCCAATTTTCCGAAATCTATAGAAGTGTGTGGACAGAACGTTGAGAGAGTCAAGCAGTTTGCCCACCTTGGTTCAATTGTCTGCTCAAATAGAAATCTAGATGCAGAGAAATCAGCAAGGGTGGCAAAGGCGAATGCCGTCTTTGGCCGTCTTCTGAGAACAATATTTTAAAAATACCAAATGAGCCACCTCAAGAAAGCACGAATATACTCTACCTCGGTAGCTAGCGTTGTACTAAACTCGTCAGAGACTTTGCAAATGACTCACACGATCAAGGTAGATGCT
This sequence comes from Artemia franciscana, assembly GCF_032884065.1. Lineage (NCBI taxonomy): Eukaryota > Metazoa > Arthropoda > Branchiopoda > Anostraca > Artemiidae > Artemia > Artemia franciscana. Next base: position 31,634,080 of record NC_088878.1, on the reverse strand, counting down.
ATCCAGACGGAACACCTCCGCAAAATCGAACGCGTTAGATGGTTTAAGGGGGTACAGAACTCAGAAATCCTCCGGTCTTTAAAATTACAACCCCGTTTGAGCAGCTCAAGTCTCACTCACTGCAGTGATGCGACCATCTACTTCATCTGCCCACTCAAACGCACAACCCAGTCATCTTTGACTGTGCATCGACCCCGATGAAGCTCCAACGCTTACCCAGCTCCAAACACTCTGGAGGCTTACCCAGCTCCAAACACTCTGGAGGTGACTGACGACGGTGGTGTCTGACTCCCTTTACGCTGGCGACGTTGCCAAGCAAGAGTTTGTCAAGCAAGTCAAGTAAGAAGTAAGTAAGTCAAGACTGGTTAACCCTTACTCGCTGCAAAATAAATATGCCTATGAAAATGCATCCAATACATGCGGATTTCCTCGAGTAAACATTTCATTTCAGTTACACTTGGTCACTAATATTTCCATTAATTATGTCACTATAAGGCACTATAATACAGAGCATGGGTTGTCAACCTTTCGCTGTAAAAGGGCCAAAATTTTACGTGGGGATATTGCGCGGGCCACACTTAGGTCACATGTCATTACACTACAATGTAGTATTGTAGGTATACAATCAAAAATCAATCAAGTATTGTAGGTACCACAAACACTAAATTTTACTAAACAAAAAGAATAAACAAAGAAAGTCTAAAGGCAAAATGTTTTTTGGGGGGTATTTCCCAAACTCTGAGGTTAGTTTACTGGAAAAAAAAAATGTGACATACCAAAATAATAAGTCTGGATGGTTGAACATCAAATTAACTATACTACATGGTGTTTACAGATTTTTCCAAGAATTCTAGATAGTGCCCCCTTTTACTCCGTTGTGTATTGGTAATGTGTTTAATATGGTCTGCTAGGTGCGTTGCGGAGAGTATCTTGCGGGCCACACAAAACAACAACTCAGAGGCCGCATACGGCCCATGGGTTGCCTACCCATGATATAGAGTACAATGTAATACAACGAGTACCTCTATACAGAGACACTAATATGCCTCTTCAAATGCAACACGTGGGTATATACCAACCAGAAGAACTATTTTGTCCAAACCAAGGCTGGCCACCACTTACTCCGAATAAAGCAGTTGACAACTAAAGTTTGTTTGTCAGTTGATAGGATCGGATTTAAATCAAATATGAACTTAACTTGGTTCCCCTAAGGTGCTGAATAATTATACAATTAATCTCTGTGTAGATTCAGATTCAGCAGGCTTTCATGATAATCTAACAATTATATGATCTGGCAAAAACGAAAAACAAAAAATAGAATTAACTGGCCATAGAGAGGAAACAATATACAAATCAGTTTATTAAGTTAAGATTCTTGTGAAATTCGGCGATAAGCTTAAAAATGAAAATAAGGAACTAGACCAATAATCGAATTGAACACTAACTTAATAAATTAAGACAAAGAAACGTCATTGTTCAGAAACTCACAGGATACAAAATGTAAGAACTTCGATGCGGAAACAATATTTACCCGAAGAAGAATATTCTGAAACTGATCCAGCTATTGGATGCATTCTTGAGTTTCTATTTTCGGATTCCTCCCCTCCCCAAATGCAGGGGAGTGTCTATTCTTTTCTTTTTAACACTTACGATGATCATAAGACTTAATTCCCTTGAAGAAATACCATTTTTAGCAAGCTATATGATGGTTAAGATGTACTTCTACTCACTTGAGACGAGGCAAAGGCTGTTCAGCCACACTCGGCAACAAGAATATGCTCGACCAAATTTTGCCAGAATCCCCCTAAAGACTTGAGTGCTTTCTTCATTGTTGCACGTCAGATAGTAGCTTATCCTTCTGACGTTTTCTTCCACTAGGAAGGAGACTTCAATTCGAGGGATTGGACGGGCGGGTTCTACATTAGCCGCCGTGTAACGTATCCAAACTATCAGAGCTTTCTACTTTTGACGATGGTGGATAATGTATGGTTTTGATTATATATTTGCATTAGGTGCTCGTTACCCAATTTTGGGCTAAGCTTGAGGCGGCAAATGACTAAGGCACTTTCGGTCAAGGATAGCACATGAGCCTTCTTCTTCTGCCTTTAGCGGCCAGGTTCCACATCCATACAGCAGAATGAAGCGAGTCCAAGCCAAACAAACTTGAACTTTCGTAGTTGGCCGAAAATGCTCAAACCGTGACTTGTTCTAGCCTTGATTTCGTTCGAGCCCGAGCCCTTGAAATTAATATGTGACCTGAAACATCACAATTCTTCTACCTGTCCAATCTGTTGCCGATTTAAAGTGACAGATTCTATATCTTTTTACGAGCAACATCTAAAGTCAACTAAATTCAACAGGTTCTGTGGAATATCAAAGGATTTGGGTAGTTAAAGGGCATGAATTTTGGTAGGGTATTGTTATTGTTATAACTTATCAGTTTCAGACTCTTGCTCACCAAGCTGCATTCTCAACCCAAATTGCCCAACAAACTATCAGATGGTTTGGGCATCTCCTTCGAATGCATCCAACAACCCCTTTTAGAATCATATATGACTTCGACCCTACATCCCATGGCTGGTCTCGCCCGAGGGGCAGACCTCGGACCAGGTGGAAAGACAGCCTACAGAAGTTTCTTAATATTGCTGCTGATGAGGCAGTAGTTCCCCTCATAGCAGTAGTTCAGTTCACCTGGAGGAGCAAAGTTGTTGCACCCTTAACGCCACATATCATACGGCAGGAGCCTTAAGTCATGTGAGTCAACTTATCGATTTGTCACATCATAGAAAAATCTATATGTACCACTTGAACAATATGCAGCACTAATTATAAGTAATTAGTTATATTATAATTACTTAATCAAAATTTATGATTGCAGATAAAGTATTTTGCTTTTATACGATCGATATTTTTTTATATTTTATATCAATTCCTTAATATTTCTTACCTGTAAATATAAGATTCGACTTGAAAAATTGCATTAGGGTCTTTTTGGAATAACTGAGTATTAAATAATTAAGTAACTAATTAAATAGCTAAGTGTGTTTGAGCAGAAAGTTTCTTAGCTATATCCGTCGCAATGGAAAAATAATGTTCCAAATATTCCCAAGGAAAGATTAAAAACATGGAGTTTTAGAAATAATACAACATACATTATTCTAAGATTTCAAACTACTTTAGGAAGATAGTAGAAAACATAATTTAAACGAAACAAACGAAATAAATCATATAAGATTATATAAAAGAAATTTAATTAAATTAAAATTAAAAGATGTGTACACTATTAAGCCCAAAATTAAAAAGATGTATATAGCCAAATAGTCTTCTCAATTTATGACAGGAAACTGACACTTATTTAAAGGCAACCGAAATAACAAAAGACATCCTTAAAAAAAAGAAAAGAAAAACAGAGCATTAATGACCTTTTTACATAAATCAAATTAAAAACTTTTTTTATTTTTTCCTATAGAGCTTGTGATTAACGATGGCGCGTTTTGAGGGTTTTTCTTCATATGGCCATTTACTCGTATATCTTCCACCTTGAGTATGTTGTTATGAATTTTTTTATTAATAATAAAATATTTATTATTATTATTAATATATATATATATATATATATATATATATATATATATATATATATATATATATATATATATATATATATATATATATATGATCTATTTTGAATTGAAAACAATTCTTAGTTGGAGAACGTATTCTTATTACTACAGAACAAACTATATTTTTAGGAGATGGGGAGGTATTTTGTGAGGGATTACCCTCCTCTGGTTTACTTTTTGCATCATTAAGATAAAAAACTCTCAAGACATTTTCTGAGGAAAAACAAAAACAAAAAAGAAGTCACTAAATACGTACTAACGTTAACTTTGTACCCGTACATAGCTTACACATCACCGCTCTCCCACCCCCCCCCCCAAAAAAGAATAATAATATGAAAAAAACATATAGGTCATTTAATGGTATATTTATAATACAACAACAAAAGAGAGAATAATGATGACTTTTTTTCCCAAGACAGTGAACCAACAAAACCTATTTGAATATTTCGGCCCTATATCTAAGGGCCGTCTTCAGCAAAGAGAAAAATAAAAAACAATAAAACACTTACAATAAAAGTTCTCAGTTAAAAATCCATTTTTTATTTTAAAATAGCCTTGGCATCATTACTTCTTAACGAAAAGTTCAGCCAAGACTGTCTGATAAAAGCTAACATTTTACAAGATAAAAAGGTTCATTCATTTCACTAACTGTATTTATTAAAAATTGGATTGATTTCTTATTGCGATATTTGCCTTCTCTGCAGCTAATCTGATAGTTCTTTTGATATTGGGCTTGTTTTTGTTAATTCCTATTTTTGTTTTATTTTGAATTAGATTATTTTCTATAATTAATTTTGTGTACATAGGGTTGAGTGTGTATTCACCCAAGTCTCTATTTAGGGATTTATTATTATTTAAGTTTCGTTTGATTTCGATTGCCTCACGGACAGTTTGTTTGATTCCTAGGTCATTGCTAATTAGAATTGTTTCGTCAAATAGAACATAATGGTTTGGATTTTCAAAAATATGACTACTTAAAGCTGAATCGAAAGATATAGAGTTATTTTTAGATTTTAACGCTTTTTCAATACTTTCTTTGTGTTGCTGTAATCTTGTTCCTAAATTTTGGTGGGTTCGACCAATGTAATAATTTCCACAACTACATGGTATTTGATACACCCCTCGTAGACGAGTAATTGGGGTTTTATCCTTACCAGAATTGACAAGATTCATTATACTTAAATTGCTTGTGAATACAACACGTAAATTGTTTTTTAAACAAACTTTTTTCATTTTTGAAGTAATTTTCGGAATATAAGGCAGGTAAATCGTGCTTGTGGGTTTATTAGAATCATTTACTGGTGTGGGATTTAAGGCTTTAGAGGAATGCATCTTTAATCTTTGAGCAATAACAGTATTTATGAGAGAAATTGGGTACCCGTTGCCAAAAAGTATGTCTGTAATAAAATTTAATTCTTTTTTAACATACGGCTCTGAACAGATATTAAGTACTCTATCCACAAGAGATATTACCACACCTCTTTTAACCTGTGGAGGATGGTTAGATTTGAAGTGAAGGTATCTATTATTATGCGTAGGTTTTCTGTAAACCGTAAAATCAAGTTTATTCACACTGCGTATTATCAATACATCTAAAAAAGGTATTTTTCCATCTCTTTCGGTCTCTAGGGTGAATTGCAGGTTTCTATCGTAAGTATTTAAATGTTCTAGAAAACCTTTAAGTTCACTTTCGCCATAATTCCAAACTGAAATTATGTCGTCCATGAAACGTCCCCAAAACACATGATTAAGAAAATACGAATCTAGGGCCCAATTTTCAAGATTTTCGACGAAAATATTTGCGAGTAGGCCTGATAGAGGTGCTCCCATAGGAAGGCCCCTTACCTGGTTGTAATATGAATCTCGAAACTGGAAGTGCATGGAATATTTGTTACATAATTTAACCAAATGCATGAGAACATCAATGTCTAGACCTATTGTTGACTCTTCGATTAGATGGTAATTGTTTTCCAGTTTATTTTGTAATAATTGTTCAGATTTTGAAACATCAATACTAGTATACATAGAAACTATGTCAAAGCTGCTTAATATGGAATTTTCAGAAATGTCTATTTGTTTCAATTTTTCTACAAGATCAACTGAATTTTTTATATAAGATTTTTGGGAGTGAAGCAATGGTTTAAATGCAGTGCATAACCATTTTCCAATGTTTGAGGCAGGTGATTTTGTGCTAGCTACAATGGGTCTTAGAGGAATGCCTTGTTTGTGCAATTTTGGTAATCCATAAAACTTTGAGCAAAAAACACCACGAGGGAGGAATTTATTGTACAACTGTGGAGTGATTCTGCCATTTTCTTTCAAAGTTTTTAATTCTTTTATTACTTTTTGAGCAAATTGATCAGTCTGGTCATGGGTTGATTTAACATAAGTGGTTGTATCATTTAAATGTGACTGAATTTTACCATCATAATCAGTTTTATTCATAATTACTATGGAGTTGCTTTTATCGGCTTTAGTGATTATTATTGAGGAATCTTTACGGAGTTTATTCAAAACTTTTGTGTCATATGATTTTTCCATTGCATTATTGGGAGAATTAGGAAGTTTTAATGAGGTGTTGTAAAGAGTGTTAATTAAACAAGATTGTTTCAGAGCCGTATGTTAAAAAAGAATTAAATTTTATTACAGACATACTTTTTGGCAACGGGTACCCAATTTCTCTCATAAATACTGTTATTGCTCAAAGATTAAAGATGCATTCCTCTAAAGCCTTAAATCCCACACCAGTAAATGATTCTAATAAACCCACAAGCACGATTTACCTGCCTTATATTCCGAAAATTACTTCAAAAATGAAAAAAGTTTGTTTAAAAAACAATTTACGTGTTGTATTCACAAGCAATTTAAGTATAATGAATCTTGTCAATTCTGGTAAGGATAAAACCCCAATTACTCGTCTACGAGGGGTGTATCAAATACCATGTAGTTGTGGAAATTATTACATTGGTCGAACCCACCAAAATTTAGGAACAAGATTACAGCAACACAAAGAAAGTATTGAAAAAGCGTTAAAATCTAAAAATAACTCTATATCTTTCGATTCAGCTTTAAGTAGTCATATTTTTGAAAATCCAAACCATTATGTTCTATTTGACGAAACAATTCTAATTAGCAATGACCTAGGAATCAAACAAACTGTCCGTGAGGCAATCGAAATCAAACGAAACTTAAATAATAATAAATCCCTAAATAGAGACTTGGGTGAATACACACTCAACCCTATGTACACAAAATTAATTATAGAAAATAATCTAATTCAAAATAAAACAAAAATAGGAATTAACAAAAACAAGCCCAATATCAAAAGAACTATCAGATTAGCTGCAGAGAAGGCAAATATCGCAATAAGAAATCAATCCAATTTTTAATAAATACAGTTAGTGAAATGAATGAACCTTTTTATCTTGTAAAATGTTAGCTTTTATCAGACAGTCTTGGCTGAACTTTTCGTTAAGAAGTAATGATGCCAAGGCTATTTTAAAATAAAAAATGGATTTTTAACTGAGAACTTTTATTGTAAGTGTTTTATTGTTTTTTATTTTTCTCTTTGCTGAAGACGGCCCTTAGATATAGGGCCGAAATATTCAAATAGGTTTTGTTGGTTCACTGTCTTGGGAAAAAAAGTCCTCATTATTCTCTCTTTTGTTGTTGTATTATGGAAAGGCAGTGTGGTCTTCGTCATTATTTAGGTATATTTATAGTAACTGCAAAGTCAAATAATGTTAGTTAATTGTAATTTCTTTTGGTCAAATGGGTTAATGTATTTGTCCGAACAAAAAATATTTTAATTAAATTTTATTAAGTTTAATTAAATTTTATTAAATTTTAGAATTAAATTAAATTGAAATTAATTACAAAATATTAAATATTTAATTGAAGGCTCCAGCCCTCTTTGAAAGTTATCATATCACTACCTAAAATTAACCATAAAGTCATTGATCGTTCATAATATTAATGGATGCAACATAAACTCTTGAAAGGGTTTGTTTTTGTTTCGAACAGCCCACCGTAGAGCTGATGTTCCTACCCCCCCCCCTACCTACGAGATGGCTGGCCGCCCGAAATACAAACTATAAATTATAACTATTTAGCGATTCTGTGGTGTAAGCGACTATAAACCATACAAATACCATGAGAGGTTTTGACCCTGCAATGTCGATTGCTGCCAACGGAGAAATCAAGTGGCGAATCATATTCGAATCTAAAATTGTTAATCTAATGCGTTATTACATTCTTCCTAAAAAAAGAAAACGTCAGATTGTTGCACTGCTATAATAAAAGTCCTTACCTGCAGGCGGCACACAATGGGTATCTTCAAGTTCAATTCTTGAGCAGCAGCGATAATACCATGAGCAATAACATCGCATCGCATGATACCACCAAAGATATTAACTAAGATAGCATGTACCTTAAATAATTAGAATACATCAGTCAGTATTTAAGCAGTCAGATACCAAATGTCAAGATAAAAAAAAAAAAAAAAAAAAAAAAAAAAACGACAAATCCAAAGTGTTGCTCTCGCAACACAATGAAATCTGATACGATATATAGATGACCTACGCATAAAATTAAAAACGCCAATGGCAGTTATAACGACAAATTTCAAATGCCCATGACACTTAAAATGAACTCCAATTTGGATTGGTCAAGTGACTCACACAACCACTTATAACACAATTATTACAAAAAATGCAAAAAATTAGGAATTATACTATGCTCCATAATTCCTTATTTATAGTTTTTCCTCATAAAGTTTTCTTATTTATTTCCACGATTCTATGCGGCAACACTGACTAAAATCTCCAAAATTTTGAGTTAGCCAAACGAAAAATATTACACAAGGTCTACGTTTTCAGGTATAGATACACTTCAGACTGGTGACACGGGGCAAGATTTTTTTTATTTTAATTCCTAGGTACTATAGAAAAAAGACAGCGTCTAGTTCATCCCAGTCGAATCTTATAGCTAACTGTCCAGGAACCTCTTACATTTTTTTGCTCAGATGACCACAGAAGTAATCCCTCGTATTCATTCAAGTTAGAGGTTCAATTTCGAGGGACTTTCTTTTTTGATACTTTGAAAGTCACAGCGAGATTTAGTTCAATCAAGCAGAGAGAAATGGAAAAAAAGAGAACACTTGTATGGATTAAATGAGAATCAGGACATTCATTTCTTGAAAATAGGGGGAAAAACAGCATGTGGTTGCCAGAAAGAAGCTAAAATGTTATCTAAAATCTGCTTAATCTAAATCAGACTCTGAGTAATTCCTAAAAATTAATAGCGAATGCCTGCAATTCAGATTCCTTGCAAACAAATTTAGCTAATACTTTTGATAACTTTACAAAATTATTTAACCCTTTAACAAAAGTGATGATAATTGAGCGTGCAAAAAGAAAAGAAAAAATCTAATCTTTGATTTTAATCATACTTTCAAACAGTGTCCCACCGCGAAAAAAAGCAAAGAAAATAAACTAGATATTTGACGGTAAATCTTCTGTAAAGGGAATAAATTCGTTCAATTCAGTTATTGATCTTGAAACCTACTTTGATGAATAGCATCTGAGTTCGGATAAATACATTAACCCATTTGACTGAAAGAAACTACAAATAACTAACATTATTTGACTTTGCAGTTACTATAAATATACCATTAAATGACCTATATCTTTTTTCATATTATCATTTTTTTTTATTTTTTTTGGGGATGGGAGAGCGGTGATGTGTAAGCTATGTACGGGTACAAAGTTAACGTTAGTACGTATTTAGTGACTTCTTTTTTGTTTTTGTTTCCTCAGAAAATGTCTTGAGAGTTTTTTATCTTAATGCTGCAAAAAGTAAACCAGGGGAGGGTAATTCCTCACAAAATGCCTCCCCATCTCATAAAAATATAGTTTGTTCTGTAGTAATAAGAATACGTTCTCCAACTAAGAATTGTTTTCAATTTAAAAAAGATCAGTGAGAACCCAACTAGAAATTACGCTGTCTCTTGATCTATTCAAAAAGGACGTTGTAGGCCGATTCCCCCAGTGAAAAATTCCCCCACATTGAAAATTGAAAAGCCAAAGGGATAACACGAAAAGTGAAAAGTATGAAGGAAAGAATGAATTTTGGGATATTCCAAATAACTTTGGAAAGGGGTCTGCATCGGACCTCTTTAGTCCCTAGTTTTATAGTTTATGAACAGGCTTTTGATTCAGCTGATAGCAAAGCTTTAATGAAGTTCCTAGCCCTGTATGGTATACCAAATACATTTACGTGATAAGTGATACGTATGAGAATAATTTTTGGAGAAGAGTCTGAATCCTCGGGCCTCTTTAGTCCCCAGTATTATAGATTTTGAACAGGAATTTGATTGAGCTGATAGCAAAGCTTTAGTGAAGTTCCTAGCCTTGGATGGTATTTAAGTACATCTACGTGATAAGTGCTACACATGAGGATAACTTAAGTAAAGGGTCGTAATTGTCGGACCTCTGTTGTTTTCGGTTCTATAGACTAAGAACAGGCATTTGACTCAGTTGAGAGCAAAGCTTTAGTGAAGTTCTTAGCCTTGGATGGTATTTAAGTACATCTACGTGATAAGTGCTACGCATGAGAATAACTTAGGAAAAGGGCCTGAATCGTCGGACCTCTGTTGTTCTTGGTTCTATAAACAAAGAAAAGGCATTTTATTTAGCTGAGAGCAAAGCTTTAGAGATTCCTTGCCTGGGATGGTATACCAGATAAGTATATGTATATGATAAGTGCTACGTATAAGAATAATTTTGGAGAAGGATCTAAATCCTCGAACTTCTTTAGTCCTCAGTTCTAAAGATTAGAAACAGTTATTTTCAGTTGATAGCAAAGCTTTAGTGAAGTTCCTAGTCTTTAATGGTATACCAGATAAGTACATCTATGTAATAAGTGCTACTTATGAGAATAATTTTGGAGAAGGGTCTAAATCATCGGACCTCTTAGTACCTTGGTTCTATAGATTAGGAATAGGCATTTGATTCAGTTGATAGCAAAGCTTTAGTGAAGTTCCCAGCCTTGGATGGTATACCAGATAAGTAAATCTACGTGACAAGTGCTATGCATGAGATGGAGAAAAGATACATAAACAATGAAAATACAAGGATAGGGTCCATGACTTGCGGTTTAGTAGATACCATGTTTGCTTGTAAACCAAGCTCAATTTATTGGTTAATTTTGTAAGGTTGGTAAATAATCTATTTTCTATTAATACTATTCCAAAATCATAGAACACATTACGGTTCAAGTTCTAGCCTATCCCTTTGTAAGCGAGCTCTGAACCACTCAATAATGAAACATGGAGGGTGGAGTTTTTCTTCTTCTTTTTACAGTTTGATTATTTGAAGACGTTAATGCATAATCTCCACCCAATTCCAGGTCCTGCATTAACTAAAATCAAACCCTTGGTGCAGTATTACCAAGCAGAAAATGATCAACCCCTTAATAACCCAGACTTGAATGAGGGGAGTGGTAGGCAAGGATAAAGACTCAATACAAATAAGGAATCATTTGACAATTCATGACAATATGATTTGGAGTAATAGCTCGGATTTTTTATTGGAAATAAAAATGTTTTTACTAGTTGTAATCAAAGGACTGTTTTCCTAACTATAAAAAAAATTTCCCTTCAAAAGACATTTGGTAGGTTTGCCTTCTCGAAAAATTCCCAGGGACACCTGCGAGAAAATAAAATTTAAACCATATTTACGAATAAATTCTAGGTAAGTCCTAGTAAGAAAATAGTTTTTGATATTCCAAATTTCTAACTTGAGATTTCAAACTTGAGATTCTGGTTTAATTACCATATGACATCATCCAATAGGTGCTCTTAGAGTTTTTATTACCTTTTGACGAAATATGAAACTCAAGTTTCAGGGTCATTCCAAACATTGGGTGTCTTATTTCTGGTTATTCAGTCACTTCTAAGACATTTATTTTATTAAATTATTAATTATAGGACCTGATTTAACCAGAATTGCTTATACTGTTATCTCAAGTAAGAAATTTGAACTTGAAGTTCAAACGATGTAAAATATTGATACAAAATAGAAAGTAATATAATCACCCCACTATAAAAAAAAACAAAAATCTGTTCACCATCTACAAAACATATGATATCTAATATTTTCTGAATAAATTTTAGCCTTTGTACTTCTAACGATTATAGCGAGTGATTTAAGCTCTGCATTGTCAAAAAAAAAAAAAAAAAAAAAAAAAAAAAAAAAAAAAAAAAAAAAAAAAAGGTCTTGAACTATCTTTTCGAATCATGGATTCTTTGTGACCATTTGTTTATGTCAAACCATTTAGCATGGCGCCTAACTATATGGCATCACTTAGTAATAATGATGGTAATGAAGAGAGGGAAATGAGGATTAAGACTCGATCGTATATGCGTAAAAGATTAAACATTAAATACTAGTTCGTTGAGAGGTGTAAAAAGAAACATATAACAAAGAGATATAAATACATACAAGGACATTTAAAACGAAGACTTTAAGTATAGATAATAAAGCATTGACTAATCACTATTTCTTTTTAAAGCTAGTGTTTTAATAAACAGTGTCAACTTTGACAAAATTGCAAAAATTTAGTAATCAAAATTTCACTTTTCAGAACAATCTAGCGTGTTTTTCCACTTTTTAAAGTTCGATATATTTTGCTTAAATTACAGAATTCACAATTTTATCAGAAAAAGTCAATTTTCCTCTTTCTGGTCCCACCATATCTATTTATTACACGGTCAAGGTCTACTTCAATATTTCGCAGTCCTATCAGTCTAGAGTATTTTCAGACTCTAGACTGACAGGACTAGAGTCTAAAAAGACTCTAGGACGCATAGTCAATTGCTATTCCTGCAATCTACTATGGAAGAATAAGTTAAAAATTAATGTTATGAAGACTAAGTCGCTTAGATGAGGAATAAACGATGGCCAATATGCAGTGTTAGGTAGCGAGAAAATCGATTAAGTAGATAGCTTTACTAGGTTATTAGTAATAATAATTTTGGGAAAATAGCAAAATAAGTCTACTAATTAAGAGTAGAATATAGGGAGCCATGATCACGAGAGTGGTCAAGTGTGGCTGTGAAAAGTGATTACTTCTAAACACTCAGGAATATCTGATAAATACCATAAAAAGGAATTGTCTCAGGGCAGATTTAGGTAGTCTTTTGACGGACTGCATGTCAGAAATAAGTTGCATACAAACATGGTCTTTGTCACTTTCTAGAGGTATAATTATAATTATAATAATACATAAATAAGAATGCAAGGCCAGGGTTTACAGATGAATGATGCCAGATTGTCTAAGACTATGGTTTTGGACATTCATCAAGGTGAAAAGCAAGTCGTTCCCAAATGGGTCAGAGAGGTATATTAATATTATAATAACAACACGTTGGGATACAGGAGGAGCATGCGCAGCTGTGTTAGCCTCAGGCGGCATGAAACTACTATCAGTATTAGTAACAGTATTATCGTATTGTGTCAGAACTGGGTCACTTTTTCAAGGTTGCTGTACATAGGGAAAGAAGACATTACCAAAATGCTGAAGGAAGGAGGGCTAAACCCTATAAGTACATTTTCAGCTCATAATAAATCTTAACGTATTTACACTGAAATGTTCATGGATTCCCCCAGTCCAGCGGGGATTCCCAGAGTCCTTTTTGTATCCATGATAATGTTTCAAAAGTTTGTTAATGAAAGGTGCAATAATAAAATTACCATTAGATTCAGCTACTTTACATTCAAGGGACGTTTTCCTGTTGGTTTCGAAATAATTCTCCAAGATGAAGGAGAATAATGGGGATAATTTCATGATACATCCCCCAGCTACAGGAAAACACACAGTTCTAATTTGTCATGAACCAAGTCTTCTTGATACAAGAGAAAATAATAGGGAACTTGAGCATTAAGATAAACACACTCGAAAGACATATCTACAGCTAACGATGAGTAATAAATTATATTTCTTTCAGCAAGAAACTTAAATAACAGGGGCAGGTGGCGTCTGAACCCAAAACTAAAGATTTTCGTAATTTATCCGTATTTTTAGAGACGATGCTATTTCTGCGCTTTTTAGCCCCCCCCCCACCTATTTGCAAAACAAATTTTTTCGTATACGCTTTCATATATAATTGAAAGAAAAGGTAGCATTTTTAAGAAAAGTTGCCGTTTCTGAGAGAATAGTGCCATAGAGTCACCCATACAAAAAGTGTCACATCTGGCAACCATGCTAAAGCACTGTCAATCTACTGATGGGTATTCTTGAATTGAAATCAATGGACCATTGACCAATCAGGTCATGTGAAGTTCTACATACGTAAGCATATATTTTATGCTATTTTTCCAATATACAGAGGAGCTGCATACACACCGTGTGCTATCTAATCTATAATTAAACAGAACACTGAAATGTGAGCTGGCTGTTGTCCAGAATTCTGGCATATTTATGATATCTTCTTATATCATACACAAAGTGTCAAAAAGCACAAAGAATGTCACATCTGGCAACCATGCTAAAGCACTGTCAATCTACTGATGGGTATTCTTGAATTGATATCAATGGACCATTGACCAATCAGGTCATGTGAAGTTCTACATACGTAAGCATATATTTTATGCTATTTTTCCGATATACAGAGGAGCTGCATACACACCGCGTTCTATCTATAATTAAACAGAACACTGAAATGTGAGCTGGCTGTTGTCCAGAATTCTGGCATATTTATGATATCTACTTATATCATACAATAAGTGTCAAAAAGCACAAAGTGTCACACCTGGCAACCATGCTAAAGCACTGTCATTCTATTGATGGGTATTCTTGAATTGATATTAATGGACCATTGACCAATCAGGTCATGTGAAGTTCTACATATGTAAGCATATATTTTATGCTATTTTTCCGATATACAGAGGAGCTGCATACACACCGCGTTCTATCTATAATTAAACAGAACACTGAAATGTGAGCTGGCTGTTGTCCAGAATTCTGGCATATTTATGATATCTACTTATATCATACAATAAGTGTCAAAAAGCACAAAGTGTCACACCTGGCAACCATGCTAAAGCACTGTCATTCTATTGATGGGTATTCTTGAATTGATATTAATGGACCATTGACCAATCAGGTCATGTGAAGTTCTACATATGTAAGCATATATTTTATGCTATTTTTCCGATATACAGAGGAGCTGCATACACACCGCGTTCTATCTATAATTAAACGGAACACTGAAATGTGAGCTGGCTGTTGTCCAGAATTCTGGCACATTGATGATATCTACTTTGGGGCAAAAAAACTGAACAATAGCACTTAAAATATTTATATATTTTTCAGTGTTTGAGCTTTGAGATTCTAGTACTGTAAACTAGCATACTACTACTACTACTACTAACAACAGCTCACCGCAGCACCAAGCCGCCTTAGGCTAACACAGCTACGCACGCTTCTCCTCCATCCCAACCTATTCAAAGCCTTCCACTTTACACCCTCCAAGGAAGTTCCTATTTCCATAAATATTTCTTTATTATATCCTCCCACCCCAACGGCGGACGACTCCCCTTCCGTTTGGCCCCAGACGATTGGCAAAAAGGACAATCCTTGGCAATCTGTAATCCTTCATCCGCAAAATGTGTCCTAGCCATCTCAACCTTTCTGTCATTGAATCCCTAGAAAAGAGTATTGAACCACACTTTTTTTAAAGCCTACTGTTTGAAATACGGTCAGTCAGTCGGGTACCAGAACAATCCGTAGGCGATTTCTCTGGAAAACATCTAGCAAATCCTCATCCGCTTTTCGGAGCACCCATGCTTCAGAGCCATATTTAACCACTGCCATCACTGTAGCTTCCAATGTTCTAATCTTGTTTTGCAGACTTATCTTTCTATTCTTCCAAACTTTTTTTTAGCTGTGAAAAAACACCCTGAGCCTTGGCTATGCTACTTTTAACATCATAACTGCTCCCACCATCTTTACTAATAATACTACCAAGGTAAGTGAAGCTTTCCACCTGATCAATATTGTGAACTAACATATTTTTACTGATAGTCAAAAATCATATTTTTTACTGCCCAGTAACAGATACTTTACCTTAATGGTGCTTTTTCACTTCGCTGTAGAACTTTTCACACTGGTACAACTCAAGACTTTAAGCTACGTTAAGCGTTTAACAGAGCAAATTTTTCCAACGTAGGGACTGCCAACTAGACTTGATCTCCGAATAGTTTTTTTTTGTTATACAAGGTTGTGTTACGTTTTAGAACAGTCCTACCAATTCTGATATACAAAGAAACTACGATAAAGATTACCACACCTCTTGGAATTTTTTTTCCTCGTAAATTTAATCATCTGACAATAATGAATGGACTCTAATAATTTGAGCTATATATTTGCACGTAAAGGGGGGGGGGTGAAGTATTTGGACAGTTTGAAGTCAGAAAACAATTCTTACTTCCTAATATGCAAAATAATTGTGCCTACCACACTCTGCATGCAGACCCGCTATACTTTACCCCCCCCCCCTTAATGTGCAAATATATAGCCCAAATTTGTTTCTAAAGTAGCGAAGAAACTAACGAAGAAACCTTTTTTTTTCGGGTTTTATGCATCGCCACTCACGACAAATGCCTACCCGTTCTGATATGCAAAGAAACTACGATAAAGATTACTACACCTCTTGGAAAATTTTTTCCTCATAAATTTAATCGTCTGACAATATTGAATGGACCAAGTCGATCCTCAAATTGGAACTTAAATCTTGTCCTACAAAATTAGATCGGAGACAAGAGAAATGGATTGGGAAAAGCTAATCTTCTTAATGGGATCAGAAAAGTAATTAAATATAGCACTTAATTGTTTACAGAGATATTCCCCGCTCTTGGCTTCAACAGAAGACGGATTTTCCACGAGCAGTAAGATTTCTCACCACCCCGTAAAAAAGGGCAATTAATAGACCGCTTCAGTTTTAATCCATTTTAAATTTGATTATAAGGGCCAGATATTTTAACAGGTCCAATCATAAATACACTAAGTAATCTTACGTCGTCAACCGAAATAGCTTGATTTTCTCTTTGCTGCTTATAATTTAAATATTCAAACGAAGTAAATATTCAACTTTTATTTTCAGACATTGCAATTGGATCTAAACTTGTTTAAGAAGGTTACGAAGATATAGACCATAGCACAGTTTCTTATACTTGCTGTAAGTGCGCATGTGCTTCACAGTGTGCAGGCGCATTAGCCAAAAATAGCGAGATAGGACACTATGCTAAAGAGGTACGCGGACATCTTTGCCACCCTGAACAAGAACTTCAAACACCTGCCAAGTTTGGGAATCTTTAAAAAAAAAATCGCAAAATTTTTTTCTGAAAAAGAGAACATTACTATACAGTATTTGTATTTATTTATTACTTCCTTTACTTAACATAATTCACAGCGACAGTACCCACTATGCTGCTTGTCATTTACCTAGTGAAAAAGAGAACGTTACTATACAGTATCTGTATTTATTCACTACTACCTTTAGCTAACATAATTCACAGCGACAGTGCCCACTATGCTGCTTGTCATTTACCTAGTGGCCAGTATACTGCCCGTCATTTACCTATTGAAAAAGAGAACGTTACTATACAGTATTTGTATTTATTTACTACTATCTTTAGCTAGCATAATTCACAGCGACAGTGCCCACTATGCTGCTTGTCATTTACCTAGTGGCCAGTATACTGCTCGTCATTTACCTATTGAAAAAGAGAACGTTACTATACAGTATTTGTATTTATTTACTACTATCTTTAGCTAGCATAATTCACAGCGACAGTGCCCACTATGCTGCTTGTCATTTACCTAGTGGCCAGTATACTGCCCGTCATTTACCTATTGAAAAAGAGAACGTTACTATACAGTATTTGTATTTATTTACTACTGCGACAGTGCCCACTATGCTGCTTGTCATTTACCTAGTGAAAAAGAGAACGTTACTATACAGTATTTGTATTTATTTACTACTATCTTTAGCTAGCATAATTCACAGCGACAGTGCCCACTATGCTACTTGTCATTTACCTAGTGGCCAGTATACTGCTCGTCATTTACCTATTGAAAAAGAGAACGTTACTATACAGTATTTGTATTTATTTACTACTACCTTTAGCTAACATAATTCACAGCGACAGTGCCCACTATGCTGCTTGTCATTTACCTAGTGGCCAGTATACTGCCCCTCATTTACCTATTGAAAAAGAGAACGTTACTATACAGTATTTGTATTTATTTACTACTGCGACAGTGCCCACTATGCTGCTTGTCATTTACCTAGTGAAAAAGAGAACGTTACTATACAGTATTTGTATTTATTTACTACTACCTTTAGCTAACATAATTCACAGCGACAGTGCCCACTATGCTGCTTGTCATTTACCTAGTGGCCAGTATACTGCTCGTCATTTACCTATTGAAAAAGAGAACGTTACTATACAGTATTTGTATTTATTTACTACTATCTTTAGCTAGCATAATTCACAGCGACAGTGCCCACTATGCTGCTTGTCATTTACCTAGTGGCCAGTATACTGCCCCTCATTTACCTATTGAAAAAGAGAACGTTACTATACAGTATTTGTATTTATTTACTACTGCGACAGTGCCCACTATGCTGCTTGTCATTTACCTAGTGAAAAAGAGAACGTTACTATACAGTATTTGTATTTATTTACTACTATCTTTAGCTAGCATAATTCACAGCGACAGTGCCCACTATGCTACTTGTCATTTACCTAGTGGCCAGTATACTGCTCGTCATTTACCTATTGAAAAAGAGAACGTTACTATACAGTATTTGTATTTATTCACTACTATCTTTAGCTAGCATAATTCACAGCGACAGTGCCCACTATGCTACTTGTCATTTACCTAGTGGCCAGTATACTGCCCCTCATTTACCTATTGAAAAAGAGAACGTTACTATACAGTATTTGTATTTATTTACTACTGCGACAGTGCCCACTATGCTGCTTGTCATTTACCTAGTGAAAAAGAGAACGTTACTATACAGTATTTGTATTTATTTACTACTATCTTTAGCTAGCATAATTCACAGCGACAGTACCCACTATGCTGCTTGTCATTTACCTAGTGAAAAAGAGAACGTTACTATACAGTATTTGTATTTATTTACTACTATCTTTAGCTAGCATAATTCACAGCGACAGTGCCCACTATGCTACTTGTCATTTACCTAGTGGCCAGTATACTGCTCGTCATTTACCTATTGAAAAAGAGAACGTTACTATACAGTATTTGTACTTATTACTGCGACAGTGCTCACTATGCTGCTTGTCATTTACCAAGTTCCATCATTTAGGCTTTGCATATATAGCAAGTGTATGCTGGGAGGGGGGGGGGGAATAAACAAATAGCTGGAATCATATACCTATACAGGTCGAGACGGTAGGAAAGGGAAGTATTTTCTCCCCCCCCCCACGAGTTTGCACAACGGACAGGAACAAAGCAAATAGGTGGACAAAATATGTCGCAACTGAACTTAATGTGGCTATATATTTTTGGAATTGGTGGCAATAAGCATATAGGTGGCCAAATAATGTCACAACTGAACTTGATAAGCTTATATATTTTTGGAATTGGTGGTAAAGACCACACAGATGGCTGAAAAATATCACAACTGAACTTGATATGCTATATATTTTCGGAATTGGTGGCAATAAGCTAACAGGTGGAAAAAATTTGTCACAACTGAACTTGATGTGGCTATAGGTTTTTGAAATTGGTGGGAATAAGCAAATAGGTGGCCAAAATGTGTCACAGCTGAACCTGATGTGGCTATATGTTTTTGGAACTGGTGTCAATAAGAAAATAGGTGGCCAAAATGTGTCACAACTAAACTTGATGTGGCTATACAATTTTGGAATTGGTGACAATAAGCCAATAGGTGCCAAAAATGGTTCGCAACTGAACTTGATGTGGCTATATATTTTTGGAATTGGTGGCAATAAGCAAATAGGAGGTCAAAATATGTCACAACTAAACTTGATGTGGCTATACATTTTTGGAATCGATGGTAATAAGCAAATAAGAGACGAAAATATGCCCCATCTGGTTCCTGTCTTCATAAAGTGGTATCGAAAAATCGTTAACTGGACCTAACGTGAATGGAATTTCTAGTCTTATTGTTTTTGCAACATGTAGAGAATTGCTAATTAAAAATAAAGTTTTATATAAAAAAGAGGCATTAAAACTTAAAAGGAGTCAACATTATTCTCTATATGAAGGGGCTGCACCTTCTTCATTGATCACTTTTAAAACTAAAATATTTAAGTCCTTCAGAAAGAAAGGGGAAGCCCCCCTCATATCAGGAATAATATCTATTCGTTTTAAGTTTTAATGTCAATCTTTACTTTTAGGTAAAACATCTTTTAAAATTTAATTCTTACCATTTTTTCAGATACTGCGAGAACCCCACCCCGTGTAAAATTCCCCGAGAAACTTTTCTCCCTACGGAAAATTCTCCCCGTAGAAATACCCACCCCCCCCACGAAAAATTTCTGTATATATTTAACAAACTGTTTGACAAACATTTATTGTTTTATACGTATACACATGTACTTATATATATTTAATACACTTCCCTAACTAACAGATACTTATGACCTCCCTAGCAATACATAAACTACACTCACATAAAATATAATAGACTTAGTACTCAATCGAGTCTTTTCTATGAATTCTTTAGTTGGTGGAAACAATATAAGAACCCATTACTTTTATTGCGCTCTGTTGAAGCCTTTGAGGAAATGAGAAGTTTCCCTTTTCATTAAGAAATCATCGCAGGTGATAATTCACGAGTGTTCTCTAGCAGGAAATAGGGAGTCTTTACCACCAAGGGCGAAAATTGCAATTTTCAAAACCTGCTTGGAGAATATGTATATATAACTCCAATTGCTCATACAAAGGAATCGTCTACTCTCAACCATCTGGTGTACATCTCATGGTGTCACCAGTCCCGCTTGGAGCTCCCAAAGGCACGCATCACTGGGTGGTACATGATTTTGAAAGTGGATAGACCTTCGGCTTCTAACGTTGCTCTTATACTTAAAGGTCGTATCTGAAATTTTCACAGTTCTGAGATAATTGCCAAATACTGCTTGTTTAGGCTGTTCCCAAAGGAATGATCAGCATTAAGATCATACTAAGGGGAGGGGTTAGAGGATTTGACCCCTCCTCCAAATGTTTGTCCAACTTGTAAAAACGTAATGAAAATGCGTAAAAACACATTTTTGATGCGTTTTGTAAAGTTCTTTTTGTAAAACCCCTCCGAGACACCCCCCCGAACAAAATCTTGGATACGGCCATCATCAGCATGTATGGAAATCATAGTTCGATCCTTACAATCTATAAATTCCTGTTTATTTCCCCTTTGAGAATAGCTCAGGAAACATTTTTTGGCAAATATCTCAGAAGTGTGGAAACATGAGATGCAATCCTTAGGCGTAACAGCGACTATAACATGCATTTATAAGCGTTTTACGTATATGTTACCGTGACTATCCGAAATTCGTGAATGTTGACTTTCACTGGGGTATGGTTGAAATACATTTTTTTCTCCTTAGATTTAGTGAGCATTGCCAGTCAGATTTTTCAATTTAATGCAAGGTATGATGACAGGTTAGGTTAGATTTGGTTAACCTAGGTTTTAGCCCATTTCTGAAATATACAACCATATTTAACAAAACCTAAGCAAACATAACCTGACCTAACCTAAATTTAACTTTTAACCATTATAACTAGCATAAGACTGAAAAAGCTGAATCGGAAAGCTAATTGAATTCAAGCAGAGAAAAAGGAATTTCGGACACTCACCGGTGAACAACGACATTAACTAGATTTAGGACATGCACGGTAACATATAAAAAGGAGCTGTTCACTTGCCAAATCGGCGAGGTCCATTCAAAAACCACTGAATAAAGCAGTAAAAGATACTCAGTTTGGTTACCCTCTATTGATCATCCGATGAAGAAAATAGCCGGAGCTTCCATGTAGTGTTCATTTCTTCGTCAAATGGTAGAAGAAAAAACGGTAACCAGAAAGAATTCAAATTTAGCGACATATTACTGTTCTGGTTGGATTCAATATGGTAGCACGACAGACCATCGCTCAACCATCGTCGGTGTAGAAATAAGAAATAATAGAGGTAATAGTCCACAGGATGATATAAACCAACAAACAAAAACTAAAATAGAAGACACCCTTTCTTTAGTAACGATGAACGTTTAGTAACACGTTTGAACAGCATGACAAGCAATGTGTCGGTGCAGTTGAACTGAAAACGCACAAAGTGCGTTGCAGTGAAGCATATAGTTATTAGATGGTATTAGAATGTCTTTAAAAAGCAGGGTTTGAGGTGATTTCGATGACTCTATTCCCCAAGTGTATTTCTGTAACAGTCCACAGGATAACAGAAAACAGCAAACAAAACTAAAATATCAGACGCCCTTTCTTTAGTAACGATGAACGTTTAGTAACACGTTTTGGACAGCATGGCAAGCAATGTGTCGGTGCAGTTGAACTGAAAACGCACAAAGTGCGTTGCAGTGAAGTATATAGTTATTAGATGGTATTAGAATGTCTTTAAAAAGCAGTGTTTGAGGTGATTTCGATGACTCTATTCCCCAAGTGTATTTCTGTAACAGTCCAAAGGATAACATAAAACAACAAACAAAAACTAAAATAGAAGACGCCCTTTCTTTAGTAACGATGAACGTTTAGTAACACGTTTCGGAGAGCATGACATGCAATGTCTCGGTGCAGTTGAACTGAAAACGCACAAAGTGCGTTGCAGTGAAGTATATAGTTATTAGATGGTATTAGAATGTCTTTAAAAAGCAGTGTTTGAGGTGATTTCGATGACTATTCCCCAAGTGTATTTCTGTAATAGTCCACAGGATAACATAAAACAACAAACAAAAACTAAAATAGAAGACGCCCTTTCTTTAGTAACGATGAACGTTTAGTAACACGTTTCGGAGAGCATGACATGCAATGTCTCGGTGCAGTTGAATTGAAAACGCACAAAGTGCGTTGCAGTGAAGTATATAGTTATTAGATGGTATTAGCATGTCTTTAAAAAGCAGGGTTTGAGGTGATTTCGATGACTCTATTCCCCAAGTGTATTTCTGTAACAGTCCACAGGATAACAGAAAACAACAAACAAAACTAAAATATCAGACGCCCTTTCTTTAGTAACGATGAACGTTTAGTAACACGTTTTGGACAGCATGGCAAGCAATGTGTCGGTGCAGTTGAACTGAAAACGCACAAAGTGCGTTGCAGTGAAGTATATAGTTATTAGATGGTATAAGCATGTCTTTAAAAAGCAGGGTTTGAGGTGATTTCGATGACTCTATTCCCCAAGTGTATTTCTGTAACAGTCCACAGGATAACAGAAAACAACAAACAAAAACTAAAATAGAAGACGCCCTTTCTTTAGTAACGATGAACGTTTAGTAAAACGTTTCGGACAGCATGGCATGCAATGTGTCAGTGCAGTTGAACTGAAAACGCACAAAGTGCGTTGCAGTGAAGTATATAGTTATTAGATGGTATTAGCATGTCTTTAAAAAGCAGGGTATGAGGTGATTTCGACGACTCTATTTCCCAAGTGCATTTCTGTAACAGTCCACAGGGTAAAAAAACAAAAAACAAAAACAAACTAAAATAGAAGACGCCCTTTCTTTAGTAACTATGAACGTTTAGTAGTAACACGTTTCGAAAAGCATGGCAAGCAATGTGTCGGTGCAGTTGACCTGAAAATGCACAAAGTGCGTTGCAGTGAAGTAGATAGTTACTAGATGGTATTAGCATGTCTTTAAAAAGCAGGGTTTGAGGTGATTTCGATGACTCTATTCCCCAAGTGCATTTCTGTAACAGTCCACAGGATAAAAAAAAACAAAAAACAAAAACAAACTAAAATAGAAGACGCCCTTTCTTTAGTAACGATGAACGTTTAGTAGTAACACGTTTCGAAAAGCATGGCAAGCAATGTGTCGGTGCAGTTGACCTGAAAATGCACAAAGTGCGTTGCAGTGAAGTAGACAGTTATTAGATGGTATTAGCATGTCTTTAAAAAGCAGGGTTTGAGGTGATTTTGATGACTCTATTCCCCAAGTGTATTACTACAACAGTACACAGGATAACATAAAACAACAAACAAAAACTAAAATAGAAGACTAAAATAGAAGACGACCTTTCTTTAGTAACGATGAACGTTTAGTAACACGTTTCGAACAGCATGGCAAGCAATGTGTCGGCGCAGTTGAACTGAAAACGCACAAACTGCGTTGCAGTGAAGTAGATAGTTATTAGATGGCATTAGAAATGTTTTATTCGGGGGAAGGGGTACTTGGTTTTAAGCTTAAAAGTTCCTTAATATCAGAATTAAGATTTACAGAAGCCAGATAAGAAACTAACATAAATTCTTGAGTTTCGACGAGATCTCTCCATTCTTAAGTGTAAAGAAAAGGAAAAATACTTTGTCTTGAAACCAATAGAAACGTGAAATCCATTAAGGAAGAAGTTTATGAAGACAATCAAGTTCTAAATCTGGCCCAAGTATCGAAAAATGTTTCAACTTCAGAAGGTCTATTCTTATTTTTTACAATAAAACGGTAATTTTGTTTTGAAAGTGACGCACGGTCCTTACTTTACTTGTCTCCTTTCGAGAAGGGGCTTTACATTTGGATAAGAAATTCATAGAGGAAAGATTTCCCAAAGGTGCTTAAAAACAAATAGGCTATTCAAATAAAAGCTTATTGAGCTTTACGAGGAGGCAATTTCTTTTTCAAAAAAAGAAGAAAAAACAAACCAGTTCTGTAGGTTTATACAATACTGACACTTAAAAAAAGACAAAAAGACATGATTTTTTGTTCTTTTTCACGCTTAAAACTTTACACAATAGAGCCAATCAGGTGCTGCCTTATTCATTTTAATGGCTTAAAATGGAGTCCGGCTTGGCCTTTAGGCTAATTGATGCATGTAGGCATAAACAAGCGGAGTTATTCATCCCTACAGAAGTGAGTTTACAAGACGTGCCACAGAAACAAGCCAATGAAATTAAAGCCCATTTTATTTAACACAAAAGAATGGAATGAAACTATTGATTTTTTTCGCTTTGACATTGAATAGCGGAATTAACATTCTTTGTCTAAACCTGCAAAAGCTGGTTTTCTTTTTCTTTTAAAATGATCTTAAGAGTAAACTTTTTTCTTTTGAAAATAAAAATTTATAGTCAAACTTGTGAAGAACTTGACAAAAAAAAGAGAAAAAAAGGCAGATTAACTAATAAAATAACTAAGAGGAAAATTAAATCACAAAAACTAGTTATAACTCCTGAATTACTTATTCTGAGGCAAAACTCTCCATTTCGAATAGTAAAGAATAAGAAAACTCTACCAGGAAACTTAGCAGTATAATTTATTCTCCAAATTTTAATTTGGTCCTCAAGTGTTTTCTATGTACCATTTTCAAAAGCTAGTGTTAAGTTTTAATAACTTAAAACAGACAATATATCAGCTTTGTTTCTCATAAACGTCGCCATATCCTCTTTAACCTCTTTTCTCGAAAAGCGAAGTGACTACGAATGGCCTGGAATGAATGCCTTTCCTAAGAAGATCACATCTAAGAAATTGGATTTTATACAAGCAAACAGAAAACAAATGTTTAGCAATCCCATTGGGTGCTTTCTATTAAGATAATTGTTAAGAACGGTTAAAGAAAGATATCACACCAGTGAAGGCATCCAGTCCCACATTATTTTCTTTTTATTTAATATTTACAAAGCCTGTTGGATTGGCAAACATGAAAACCTAAAAGTGACTCCGTATTAGGTAAACCAATGATACTGAGTATAAAAATTTTAGCGGAAATTTTAGCGAAAAAAATTATTTGCCTAATTTCTTTTAGTGTATATCAATGCTTTTGGTATATGTGTTAGTAACTTTTGCATTGATAATTATTTTCATTAGGCCAATCTTATTTCATTTGGAATTATGTATTGGCTTGTTTATTGGGCAAGACACTTTACACTGGCTTGGTTTTCTGCGAATAGGCAGTTGTCGGTTGGTCCGTATTTTCCTTTTTATTGTGTTAATGTTTTATTTTTCTCCTTTTTTCGCTTTTGTCTCCTTTTTACCTTTTTTTACTTTTTTTCTCCTTGCATTCCCAGCTTGTGGGCGTGGAGAGGCATTTGATGTTGAATGCTAGATTTGTTGACTACTTGCATCATATATTTGTTGCTTCTTCGTAGGAATGATATAATCATATCTTTATCTAAGCTTATAAGTTTGTTTAGTGCAGTCATTGCTTTCGCTATACCAAAATTTTTTGGGTGTTCCCCAAATTTTCCAAAAAGACAATTGGCTACCGGTATCTCCAAGAAAATCTAAGGTCGTAAATACATGAACTTCACCCAGAAATACATACAATAAAATCTTGTTAACGCCAATTTTCGAAGAGACTTTGGAGCCAAATATTATTTTGAGGATATGCGGAAAAACCCTTTAAAATTCGCTGATTGAAGAAACATTGATTGTAGTACACAAAGAGACTTTTTTTTATCAATATTAATTATTGGAAGGATCTTGAGCCCTTGCCCGTTTCCATTAGGATTTTTCTCCAGACATGCCGTTGAAACGTAAAAGCCTGGTGTTTTTTAAGTGTGTATACGCTAAAATGACGAGTCAAACCATTACCCAAAAAAACAATAAGCTTCATTGGGTGAAATTTTTAATTTATAAAACCCGGGCGTTCAAAGAGGAAGTCAAGTCAAGCTATTGGGCACGTTTAGAAAAACTGAAAATTACTAAGACTCTCAGGAATTGATATCATTATGCCTGTAGATTAAACATTTTCGTTTTCAACAAAACACAAATGGCGCTTAAGCCGCTTAGGTGTGAGAGGGATTCATACAGAGGTATGTGTTTTGATGGAAGCGAAGAACGCGAACTATTTCACTATTATAATACGCATTGAGCTGAAAGGCGTGGTGCTGTGATTTCTGGGTTTCATTGAGCATAATGACAGGTATTAGACAGCTCGTGGCAACGAACTGTAGTAAAGAGCGACCCGGCTCAATAGTAACCAAAACTCTAAAAAATGGAATTTTGATACCAATAGCTACATCAAAAGAATCGCATGTTAATACTGATTTTAAATATATAAATGCTTTCTCATCAACGCCCCGCTCTTTACGCTAAAGTTTTTTACTGTTTAAAAAAAGTAGAATTAAGAGAAAGAGTCAAACTTTAGCGTAAAGAGCAGGGCGTTGATGAGGAAGCAGCCCTTTTCACATACGATGTAATTTCTGTTCGTTTTAAGTTTTAATGTCGCTCCTTACTTTCCGTTAAAAAAACTTGTTTTTTTTTATTCAATCTAATATAGACACTATATTAGATTATATAACTATATTAGAAAATATAGACACTGAAGGAAGCGAAGGATACCGTCAAGCCATTAGGCATGTTTAGATCAACTTTCCGTAAAACCATTACTAAAAATATTCAGTTCTATTCAGGCTCTAATTCAAAGATACAACATTTTCCTCCAAATTAAGCTATGTAGAGTTAAAAAAAAAGCTAAATACAATATTATAATTCCTGTAATATCTTACTATAAAATGAAGCTTATTAAAGCAAATTGCCAGTTTCTGGTATTCTTGTTTCAATGAAAAAAAGGTGTTGTCATTATTTTTTTTTAGTATTTTTATTGTTTGTTTCCCATGAGCCCTAGTCATCACTAGAATTTTGGTACCTGTTGCAGTGATATCCAACTTTCTCTGAGACGCGAGGTCTTTCTAAATAGCAAATTTAATTATAATCCGATCACCCATTCGTAAGTTAAAAATACCTCATTTTTTCTAATTTTTCCTCTCCCTCCAGCCCCCCAGATAGTCGAATCGGGGAAACGACCGTTATCAAGTCAATTTGTGTAGGTTCCTGAGACGCGTATCAATTTCATTGTCTTAGCACGTCCAGAAGCACCGAACTCGCCAAAGCACTGGAAATCCCCCCCCCCCGAAGAGAGCAGATCCGTTCCAATTATGTCAATCACGTATTTAGAACTTGTGCTTATTCTTCCCATCGATTTTCGTCCCGATCTTTCCACTCTAATCGTTTTCCAAATCCCTCCAGTGTCACCAGATCTGGTCGGGATTTGAAATAAGAGCTCTCAAGCACAAGATCCTCTTAAATATCAAATTTCATTAAGACCTGATCACCCGTTCGTAAGTTAAAAATACCTCTTTTTTTCTAATTTTTCAGAATTTACCCTCCCCCCAATTCCCTAAAGAGAGCGGATCCGTTCCGGTTATGTCAATCACGTATCTAGAAATCGTGCTTATTTTTCCCAGCAAGTTTCATGTCGATCCCTCCACTCTAAGTATTTTCCAAGATTTCATGTTTCCCCTTCCAACTCCACCCAGTGTCACCACATCCGGTCGGATTTGAAAGAAGAGCTTTGAGACACGACATCCTTCTAAATATCAAATTTCATTAAGATCTGATCAGCCGTTCGTAAGTTAAAAATACCTCATTTTTTCTTATTTTTCAAATTAACCGTCCCCCACTCCCCCCCCCTCAGATGGTCGAATCGGGAAATGACTATTTCTAATTTAATCTGGTCTGGTCCCTGATACGCCTGCCAAATATCATCGCCTAGCTTATCTGCAAGTGCCTAAACTAGCAAAACCAGGACAGACAGTCAGACCGACAAAATTTGCGATCGCTATATGTCACTTAATATATACCAAGTACCATAACAACAGCTTATAAAAATTATGAAACCCCACAATTCTTTCTCAACCTTTTGTCAATATAGTTTCGAAAAAAGATGCATTCATTCAGGGTTGCCGCCCGGTGACAAAAATCACTAGATTTTAGTGATTGTCTGGCTGGTTTAGTGACTTTCTTCAAAAATCTAATGATTTATATGAAATATTTAGTGATTTTTTAAACAATATAAAAAATCACTAGAAATAGTGATAAATCACACGGGGTAACAACACTGCATTTATTTTAGTCAGAAAACTTTCAGAAAAAAATATTCTTGGCAGATTATTTTTGTACGGTTTTTAACAAACTCTACATATATATATATATATATATATATATATATATATATATATATATATATATATATATATATATATATATATATATATATATATATATATATATATATATATATATATATACAAGCGTACACAATATATATATATATATATATATATATATATATATATATATATATATATATATATATATATATATATATATATACACTATATAAACCGTACACACTACACAATTGGTACTAGTTGTGTACAAATATTAGACGACCCAGTTGTAGTATCAATAACGGAAAACAGTCGCAAAAGACCTCATTGTACGTGTCAGGAAAAATCATTCATAGAAGTTTTTGCGGCGTTTGTGGAGTTCTGGCTGGAGAGTAAAGGTTTAACTCATGGCCAAATTCATGATAACTGAGGCTCTAGACTCTAGACTATAGTTTAAAGTAAAACATTCAGTTTAGATTTTTCTCTCGAAAGTTTTCACTCCTTCCTTTTTTCATATTTTTTAAATCTAAAGATTGCATATACCAGACACGTTCGTAGAAGTTTTTCTTCGGGGAGGGGCAATAATAAGTAAAACAATTTTAATTTTATAATTCGAATAAGAAGTGCCTTGAAACCCGAGAAAAATTTAGGAAAAAAAGGGGGACAGAGGGTCCCATAGGCTTCCCCCTGCATATACTAATGGCTTTTACAGAAGAATCGATACGTTAAAATTAGCTGAATTGCATTCATAAACAGTGTATTTTACGGCATTCGGTACACTATTTTATACAAGGAGAATAAAAAAAGAAATCTTGGCTGAGCCTACCCACTATTCCCACCCATATTTGCAGATACATTCAGTTAGTATTTAAAAAATTACAGTATATATATATATTGGAAGACCACACTGCCTTTCCATGACGAAAGTATAACAGTTCAAAATAGGGATGAAATCTTTTAATCGACAGTGAACCGATGTAAAATTTTTACCTGGATTTCAAACACATATACTGTGTTCATCATCAACAGATAGAACTGCTGATGATGAACAGTGTATATGTGTACGAAATATCCAGTTAAAAATTTAATATCTGTTCACTCTCGATTAGAAGGTTTCATCCCTATTTTGAACTGTTACTTATACATATATATATATATATATATATATATATATATATATATATATATATATATATATATATATATATATATATATATATATATATATATATATATATATATATATATATATATATATATATATGATAATATGACAAACAAAATTTGATAGGCTACTGTGGACTTTTCATGTATGAATTTTTATGTTCTATGAAGTAGGTTGTATACGGATTCTGGTGTTCTACATACAATAAAATCTACATATTAAAATCAGCTACAATACGAAATCAGACATTTAAATTTTGAAATCACAGTCTTATATGAGACACAATAAAATTAAAATCAGCAAAGAGGAACGATAAATAAAATTAATCTTCTTTTATCCAAATTACAAAGTTTTTTTTTACAGTTACTTGATTTCCTTGAGTCAAACTGGCTGAAGGAAAATGCCATAATCTATATAAAATCATTCTATAAAGCAGATTCTATATGTATTCTTATATGATATACACCTTAGAATTTGCATATTGAAATCAGATGACGAAAGCAAGATGATTAAATTCCAAAATTAGACTTTGATATGAGACAAAAAATTATTATTTTTCAAAGAGCAATATTAAAACATTATTTTTCCTTAAATATAAAAATCTGTTTTTCAATTTATTCGCTCCCCCTTAGTCAAATTGGCTAAATTTTGATTCTATAATCTATCTGGAACAATTCTATATTCAATAAAGTAGATCATATACGGATTCTTATATTATATATGCCGTAGAATCAAGGCAGTATCCAGGTGGGGGGACTCGTAAAAAACCGACTCGTAAAAACGATACAAAAATGAATAGAACAAATTTTGATGCACTTTTTAAAGTTTTTTAAGCCCCCCCCCCAAAAAAAATCTTTTTGACCCCCCCCCCAGAAGAAAATATCTTGGATACAGCCTTGCGTAAAACTTATATGTTAAAATCAGGTTAAACAAAAAAACGGGATAATTGGATTGCAAGATTAGAATTTGATATGAGACAAAAGGCTAAAAAAGGAAGAGCCAATTAAATAAATTATTATTTTTTTTCTAAAATCTAAAAATTCATTTTTAGATTTAATCACTCTCCCTTAGTCAAACTGGCTTAACATAGATGCTATAATCCATCTAGAACAATTTTATATTCTGCAAAGCAGACTCAAATGAGCCTTGTATTTTCAAACAGTTCGTGGTAACGAAACTCCGGTCGCTCCGTAAAGAGCGACCCTGCTCAATAGTAAACGAAACTCTAAAAAACGGAATTTAGATGCTAAATGATACATCAAAAGAATCGGATTTTTATGCTGATTTTAAATATATAAGTTTCATCTAATTTAGTCTTTGTCATCAAAAGTTACGAGCTTGAGAAAATTTGCCTTATTTTGGAAAATAGGGGAAAACACCCCCTAAAAGTCATAGGATCTTAGCGAAAATCACATCATCGCATTCAGCGTATCAGAGAACCCTATACAAAAAATTTTAAAGTCCAATCTACAAAAATGTGGGATTTCGTATTTTTTGCCAGAAGACAAATCACAGGTGCGTGTTTATTTGTTTTTTTTTTTTCCAGGGGTCATCGTGTTGACGAAGTGGTCCTAGAGTGTTGCAAGAGGGCTCATTCTAACGGAAATGAAAAGTTCTAGTGCCCTTTTTAAGTGACCAAAAAAATTGGAGGGCACCTAGGCCCCCTCCCACGCTCATTTTTTCCCAAAGTCAACGGATCAAAATTTGGAGATAGCCGTTTTGTTCCGCATAGTCGGAAACCATAATAACTATGTCTCTGGGGATGACTTACCCCCCCACAGTCCCTAGGGGAGGGGCTGCAAGTTACAAACTTTGACCAATATTTACATACGGTAATGGTTATTGGGAAGTGTACCGACGTTTTCAGGGGGATTTTTTTTTGGTTTGGGTGTGTGGTTCAGGGGAGGGGACTATATGGGAGGATCTTTCCTTGGAGGAATATTTCATGGGGGAAGAGAGATTCAATGAAAAGGGTGAAGGATTTTCTAGCATTACTATTAAAAAAACAATGAAAATATAAACATGAAAAAGTTTTTTCAATTGAAAGTAAGGAGAAGCATTAAAACTTAAAACGAACAGAGATTATTACACATATGAGGGGTTCTAAAAATACTTTAGCATAAAGAGCAAGGTATTTAGGAGGAGATAAATACTTCGCTCTTTATGCTAAATTATTTTTAGTAATTTCAACTATTTATTCTACGGCCTTTCTAATTCAGGGGTCATTCTTAAAGAATTGGGACAACACTTAAGATTTAGTGTGAAGAGCGAGGAATTAACGAGGGGATAAACCCCCTCATATATATAATCAAAAATATAAGAATATAAAAGTTTGTTACATAAGTTAATTCTTAAGTTACGTATATTTTTTATTAATAAAAATCTTCGTTAAAAATTAAAAGTTCTAGTTGCCTTTTTAAGTAACCGAAAAATTGGAGGGCAACTAGGCCTCCTTCCCCACCCCTTATTTCTCAAGATCGTCTGATCAAAACTAAGAGAAACCCATTTAGCCAAAAAAAGAATTAATATGCAAATTTCATTTTAATAATTTATGTACGGAGAGCCAAAATCAGACATGCATTAATTAAAAATCTTTCAGAAATTAAATAAAAAAAAACAAGTTTTTTGAAAAGAAAGTAAGGAGCGACATTAAAACTTAAAACGAACAGAAATTACTCCGTATATGAAAGGGGCTTTTCCTCCTCGACACCCCTCTCCTTGTGCTAAAGTTTGATTCTTTCTCGCAACTCTACTTTTTAAAACAATAAAAACTTTAGCGTAAAGAGCGGGGCGCCGAGGAGGAAAAGCCCCTTTCATATACAGAGTAATTTCTGTTCGTTTTAAGTTTTAATGTCGCTCCTTACTTTCTTTTCAAAAAACTTGTTTTTTTTTATTTAATATATACAGTAGAACGTATACATTAAAATCAGGTTCAAGATCCTGTCAACTTCTTCAAAACTATCCTAATAATATCTTACAAAAAAGGACTATCCCCAAGTGGATAGATTCATTTTGTAATCTGTAATCCAAAGAATCTACACTATCTCAGCAGAAAGTCCTAAAGTCAAATATCTTATAAAGTTTACATTGCCATTTCCTGGAAATATCTTTCCAGATCAGCAGTATTCATCATTGTTTATCTTACTTTTAAGCTCCCTTAAGTTTAGGGTCACGCTCCCTTTTGGGGAGTTGGGATACATCTGTTTTTCTGTATTATCCTTCTGTCAACAATAGGATATATTTGACTACTTTTAAATACAGAGCTTTCATTTGTGAAAGATATAAGGCAATGTCTGTTTCTATATTGACTTAATGTGGTCCCCGTTTTATGTTTACTTTGTGATTTAGATGATGAATGCCTTCCACTGTTGGAGTATATCTATTATTCTGAAAAGAATAATTACAGTTTTATTGCCTTTTCTTGTTTTTTTTGTTGTTTTTTTGCTGTTGTTACTATTGTCTCGCATATTTCTTAACCATTTTATTATATTTGTTTTACTTTATAATTAAATGCGAGGACGGTCAGTTCCCTTTACGAAATGTTTTTGTCATTAAACAAGCTTTATTTTTTTTATGTTTTTATTTAAGTTTGTATCAAAACTGAAGATTCAGCCATAGATTCAAAGTGTAGATTAAATGTAGATCCCAAGGGTAGATTACAAAATATATGTATATAGACTACTAAAATCAATGAGCATATAAAATAAGTCTAGATAAAAAAAGGATATTAAAAGTGTGAAAAGAGTAAATTGAGATAAAAGTAATAACTCAATAGTGCAGATTAAGAATACATCGAAAGAGTAGATTGCGTGCAGATCAAAAGAGTAGATTAAAAGAGTAGGTAAAGACCAGGTTACAATAGTGGATTAAAAACGTAAATTAAGTGCTGACCAAGAGTAAAATAAAATTGTAGACATGGAAATTAAGACAAAATAAAGATGTAAAAGCATAAAGTAAATGTAGATCATAAGAATAGATTAAAAGCTTAAAAAAGTAGATTAAGATAAAAATTTAGATTCAAAATTGTAAAAATATTCATTTCATAGAAAGAATATAAATTTCACAGAATAAAATATTGATTACATAAAATAAGAAAAAAAAACCGTCTATAATGCCATCTATAATATACCTTGGGATCAGCAGTGATAATTTTAAAAGCTTCTTTAACTTGATCAGCGGATGCTCCACCACCAACATCGAGGAAATTAGCTGGTTCTCCCCCATGAAGCTTAATAATGTCCATTGTTGCCATTGCCAAACCAGCACCGTTCACCAGACAGCCAATATCACCTAGAAATCAGAATTACCCTTAAATACACAACAAACTAGCCAATCTATATAGTTTACAATCCTTAGTATTGCTGTGCTAAGCGAAAGAGACGCATCTCAAGAAACAGGAGCATCTTGAACAACCCGTTTTAATGGGAATATTAAGTTTGCCTTTAGTTTTTTTTCTGTATCAGATTTTTCTTCCGCTTCCAGAGGTA
This sequence comes from Artemia franciscana, assembly GCF_032884065.1. NCBI lineage: Eukaryota > Metazoa > Arthropoda > Branchiopoda > Anostraca > Artemiidae > Artemia > Artemia franciscana. Next base: position 31,599,649 of record NC_088878.1, on the reverse strand, counting down.
TTTAACAGGCTAGTTCTTACACAAACATAGAAAATGTGTTTTTACAGTATAGGAAGAATAAGAATGAATAATAGTGCCAATAGAGCGTTGACATTGAAAAGTGATGTGTCTCCTACGTATTATTTTTAACCAGGCAGTTTCATATAGAAGGGAAGGTCATACTACTTGGGAGGGGGATCATCCTACCGGAAATTGAAAGCTCTATTGCCTCTCATTAAGGATAAAACAGGATCAGACGACAATCAGCTGCATTAACAACGCTTTTAACCCCGGGTACCCGGGGTACCCGGATAAGAATGAAAAAGAGTGCCAATAGAGCGTTGACATTGAAAAGAGATGTGTCTCCTATGTATTATTTTTAACCAGGCAGTTTCATATAGAAGGGAAGGTCATAATACTTGGGAGGGGGATCATCCTACCGGAAATTGAAAGCTCTGTTGCCTCTCATTAAGGATAAAACAGGATCAGACGACATCAGCTGCATTAACAACGCTTTTGCCCCCGGGTACCCGGAGTACCCGGATAAGAATGAAAAAGAGTGCCAATAGAGCGTTGACATTGGAAAGAGATGTGTCTCCTATGTATTATTTTTAACCAGGCAGTTTCATATAGAAGGGAAGGTCATAATACTTGGGAGGGGGATCATCCTACCGGAAATTGAAAGCTCTATTGCCTCTCATTAAGGATAAAACAGGATCAGACGACAATCAGCTGCATTAACAACGCTTTTGCCCCCGGGTACCCGGATAAGAATGAAAAAGAGTGCCAATAGAGCGTTGACATTGGAAAGAGATGTGTCTCCTATGTATTATTTTTAACCAGGCAGCTTCATATAGAAGGGAAGGTCATAATACTTGGGAGGGGGATCATCCTACCGGAAATTGAAAGCTCTATTGCCTCTCATTAAGGATAAAACAGGATCAGACGACAATCAGCTGCATTAACAACGCTTTTGCCCCCGGGTACCCGGCGTACCCGGATAAGAATGGAAAAGAGTGCCAATAGAGCGTTGACATTGGAAAGAGATGTGTCTCCTATGTTTTATTTTTAACCAGGCAGTTTCATATAGAAGGGAAGGTCATAATACTTGGGAGGGGGATCATCCTACCGGAAATTGAAAGCTCTATTGCCTCTCATTAAGGATAAAACAGGATCAGACGACAATCAGCTGCATTAACAACGCTTTTGCCCCCGGGTACCCGGGGTACCCGGATAAGAATGAAAAAGAGTGCCAATAGAGCGTTGACATTGAAAAGTGATGTGTCTCCTATGTATTATTTTTAACCAGGCAGTTTCATATAGAAGGGGAGGTCATAATACTTGGGAGGGGGATCATCCTACCGGAAATTGAAAGCTCTGTTGCCTCTTATTACGGATAAAACAGGATCAGACGACAATCAGCTGCATTAACAACGCTTTTAACCCCGGGTACCCGGGGTACCCGGATAAGAATGAAAAAGAGTGCCAATAGAGCGTTGACATTGGAAAGAGATGTGTCTCCTATGTATTATTTTTAACCAGGCAGTTTCATATAGAAGGGAAGGTCATAATACTTGGGAGGGGGATCATCCTACTGGAAATTGAAAGCTCTATTGTCTCTCATTAAGGATAAAACAGGATCAGACGACATCAGCTGCATTAACAACGCTTTTGCCCCGGGTACCCGGGGTACCCGGATAAGAATGAAAAAGAGTGCCAATAGAGCGTTGACATTGGAAAGAGATGTGTCTCCTATGTATTATTTTTAACCAGGCAGTTTCATATAGAAGGGAAGGTCATAATACTTGGGAGGGGGATCATCCTACCGGAAATTGAAAGCTCTATTGCCTCTCATTAAGGATAAAACAGGATCAGACGACAATCAGCTGCATTAACAACGCTTTTGCCCCCGGGTACCCGGCGTACCCGGATAAGAATGGAAAAGAGTGCCAATAGAGCGTTGACATTGAAAAGTGATGTGTCTCCTATGTATTATTTTTAACCAGGCAGTTTCATATAGAAGGGGAGGTCATAATACTTGGGAGGGGGATCATCCTACCGGAAATTGAAAGCTCTGTTGCCTCTTATTACGGATAAAACAGGATCAGACGACAATCAGCTGCATTAACAACGCTTTTGCCCCCAGGTACCCGGGGTACCCGGATAAGAATGAAAAAGAGTGCCAATAGAGCGTTGACATTGAAAAGAGATGTGTCTCCTATGTATTATTTTTAACCAGGCAGTTTCATATAGAAGGGAAGGTCATAATACTTGGGAGGGGGATCATCCTACCGGAAATTGAAAGCTCTGTTGCCTCTTATTACGGATCAAACAGGATTAGACGATAATCAGCTGCATTAACAACGCTTTTGTTCTCGGGTACCCAAGAAGCCATTCCATGGTATCGGTTACAAATTTTGATAGCTATTTCATTCACTTATTCAAGGTAAACAAATTTACTTCCAGTAGGGACCAGACCCAAGCAATCCGTGGAACGACGACCCTCAACTACGCGAACGGCCCTTTGTTCGTAGATAAAACTTAGTTGAAAAGATGGTCCGCGACACCTTGTTACAGCCAAAATGCTGCAAAATGTTTAATGACAAATTGTGCCTTTGCACCCCTTTCCCCTATTCCACCCTCCAAACCAACTTCTTAGTAAAATTAAACATTGTTTAAACCACATTGTTTAAACCAAAATCATGTAATGGCTTTCAATCCCAGTGCGACTTGAGCTAAGTTTAAGTTGCAGACAGACTCAAAGCTAAAACAAGCTGACTCAGTGCGAAATAGAGGGGTTTAATCTCCAAAATGATTTGGTGCAGAAACAAGCTAAGCACTAACATGATACAAAAAACAGCTAATCCATGGTGGTAATGCAAAAACGGTAAGTACTCGGACTTAATCGGTAAGCAAACGAATTAAGTCCGATCTGTGAGCTTCAATGATTCAGCATACAAGGACAACTAAGTCTAAGCTATGGAAATTTGATGACGCGGAGCAAAACCGTGTAGATTACAGACTCAGTGTAAAACTGAGCAACGCATTATGTCGGTAAAAAATCAATTCATGTCCTGACTGAAATGTATCTGCCGTCCGAAAAACGTCTGAGTCACTACAGTCTACCTCACTCGGTTAAAAAAAAGCATAAAGCACTGTCAACACAAAAAGACAAAGAAGCTTTTAAGTTCACAAGGAGCGCTATTCCCTAACGATACGCATGATCCTTCCTACCCGAATAATTAAATTTCATACCACCGTATTACATGTTTCTTAACCTTGGGACACGGGGGAAAAGTTTCTGAGATTCCTAACAAGTTTAGTTCAAAATGATGTTCGTACACTTGTTCACCTCAATCCATTTAGATCAACCCTCGCTTAACTCAGCCTCCCTCTTGCCCAGCCCCTATTCATCTCGACCCGTTGCAGGGTTTAAATTGAGGAGGTTGAATTAAATGAGAACTGAACTGCACGGGAGTTGAGTTGAATGGAGGCTAGGTTTCACCAGGGTTGAGTTAAACGGGGGTTTGAGTTGAATGGAGGTTAAGGAGAAGGGAGGTTGAGTTAACGAGGACTGAGTTAATCGAAAGGTTGAGCTACATAGGAAACGCATGAACCTGTCAGTTCAACGTCGTAACGTCCCACGTCGCAATTTTGATGTTACTTAAATATCTGACATTGTCAGGGCCTCAAGGAAAATAATATTCCACCAACGCGGGCCAGGGACGAATAGCCAATTCTCTAATCTGTGCAAAGCACTTCGGCTGGCTTCCAACCGAACATCAAGTTTTGACCGGGACCTCCATTGGACGTAGGCGTTGGACAAGCTTGAGGCCATCATGGTCAGCATATGGTTTTCAGCACTTGATGATACACTTTTATCAACAAGAGTCATCGGCTTCAAAGAAATTCCAGGCCTATTATACCAGACTCATTATATGCGTCTGGTATAATATGCTATGACGCTATGATTGACGCTCATTATATGACGCTATGATTGAATTGGGTATATCAACGATTAAGGTGAGTAAAGATTATAGGAGGCAACTTCCCCCTCCTTCAATTCATGCCCCTGTAAAGAATAGATCTACTGCAAAGAATAGGTTAAACGGCCCAAAATAGCACACAAAAATACATAAAATCTCAAAATACCATCGATTGCTAAGAAGCCAGGGCACTGCTGTGTAGAAATATACTATAGAGATATGCCAGAAATATACTAATTTATTAGGTTATGGGAGTTCCACAGCGGAGAGGCGACAGACTGGGGCACGATGTCAGTGGAAACGATATATCGACAAACGACAGGAAAAATTAACATCTACATCTCTGAGGACTGTAAGTCATTTAGATGTAGTTGCATGTCGTATCTTATCTAAGCAAGTAGAATATCGAGAAAAAGAGAAAAGAAAAATGATCTTTCGATTTTCCTCCTCTTTGTGGGCTAATTAGTAAGTTTCTTCAGGGATATCAATCTTCTGTGCATCCAGCGCATATGTTCAAAGAATAAAACACAGGTATGCATCCACAGTCGCAGGTATGCATTTTCACGGTCGAGGGTAGTGGCATCGATATGAGGAAAAGCAGAAGAGACAGTGGCCTCCAAAGATTTTTGCCCCCTTCTATATTTTGGAAAACACCTTTTTATTCATTTTCATTAAAAAATGGCTTTTTTGACAATTCCATTGAAACAGTAGAAAAATATAACAATACCTCCCATCCTAGACTTCGAAAAGTGAATTTTTGCCTCTCCCTCTCCACCCCTAAGTTCTGTGGATTGACACCACTGGGGATGGATATAAAAAGTGAACTATACGACATATTTAGCAAATTTTGAAAAAAATCAAAAAAGTTTCAAGTCGTTTTTTAAGGAGGGGGGGAGAAGAAGGAGCATGGGCCTAAATGTTTCCTTCCAAAGTACTGAAAGGCAAGCTAACCACAAATTATAGAATACAATCATCAATAAAAACCATAAGTGTCAGCTGTGAACAGAAGACCGATGAGGAAGATCAAAGTCCCGATGGAACAACAGATTGAACCAGTTCCTTTACTAGGCTACAGTGCCCATCCTAGACCTTCCATACATGACTAGTGATTGTCTTTTCTGAAGGATGCTGACTAAACCACCTTATCGATCGAATATCGATATTCTGCGCATCCTGGAAATACACTCAAAGGATTTAGGACACTTTTTATAATACGCGTATAAATTAAGCTAAGACACGTCTGTAGGAATATATTTTGACGGGTAAGCCAACTTTGATACGGCTGTGGAGGGGGGGGGGAGGGCAAATGCAAAAGGTAACTGAATAGCATGTATAAATGAATTGCAGAAAATCGCGAAAACTCCAAGTTTTTCGGAGAGAGGGCATGGGTCTAGATGCCCTCTACCTAAGTACTGGGATGCATAATGAAAGGGAGGTTAATCATTTAATGTAGGGAGCAGTCACCAACAAAAGCCTCGAACGGCGGCAATGGGCAGTTGCGTAACAGGGGAGGACACAGTCCTGACGAAGTGACAGATTTAATCAGTCCCTAACTAGGTCGGAGTATTTATCCTACACTATCACTATATGGCTATTGACGATACTCCCTATGCCACCTCGAATGAAGAAGTGACACACAACGCCTTTTAAAATAACTCTGTTAAACTAAAACACCATATCCGTAAATAACCGCAAAACCGATGACAGAAAAGTTTGTTTCACTAAAACTGTAAAGAATTATACCATATATATAAGAATATACATCACTATACCATATCTTTAAGACACAACAAAATACCGTATTTGTTAATAACCGCAAAATACGGTGTAATTACAACATATCTGTTAATAACCGCAAAGCCGATAACAAAAAAGATTGGTTCACTGAAACTCTAAAGAACTATAAAAAATATATATAAGAAAAAACATCTCTATACAATATCTGTAAAACACCACAAAACACTATATCTGTAAATAACCGAAAAGCAAATAACAGAAAAAATTGTTACACTGAAACCATAAAGAATTTAAACACTTTTTGGTTCACTGAAACTCTAAAGAACTTAAAAATAAATATATAAGAATACATATTACTATACCATATCTGTAAAACACCAAAAAATACCATAGAACACTATATCTGTAAATAACCGCAAAACGAATGACAGAAAAGTTTGTTACACTGAAACCATAAAGAATTTCAACACTTTTTGGTTCACTGAAGTTCTAAAGAACTTAAATATATATGAAGAAATACTTTAAAAAAATTTTAATATTAAAATAAATGACAATGATAAAAATTTCCCTTTCCTATATTGGACTGTAAAATTTCATAAGAATCCCCCTAAACCACGGTTTATTGCTGGAGCAGCTAAATGTCCAACCCGCATTGCTGCTACTGACCTCTATTTAATTTTAAAAGAAATTATAAATAAACTTAAAACCTATTGTTCTGGTATTAAAAAATTTTCAAATTTTAATCCATATTGGAGTGTTAATAATTTACTGCAGGTGATAGATTCTTTAACAATGGTTTTAGCTAAAAGAATGAAGTCTTTCGATTTTGCGACAATGTATACTAATTTGTCACTTAATGTACTGTTAGATAATTTAAAAACTGTTATCAAGAAATCTTTCCTCTTATCTAGTAAAAGATTCTTAAAAATAGACACTTATAATAAAAAAACTATATGGACATATTGCTTTAAGACTACAGTTAACTTGAGATGTTACAGCTTGGATATGATTTTTGAGTTATTAGAATTTGTTATTTGTACTTATATAAGATTTGGTGGTGATTTGTACAAGCAAATCGTGGGAATTCCCATGGGGGGAGAATGCCAGCCCATTTATAGCTGACTTGTTTTTAAGTCAACTAGAATATAAATATATGATGGATAAGAATAATCCAAATAATTTAAAACATGTTTTGTCAAATAATAAAAGATATTTAGATGATATTTTGGTCTTAAATTGTAAGGATTTCATTGATATTTCTAAAACTATATATCCATCAGAGGTTACTCTTGAACCTAGTCATGGCGCTGGTTATGAAGATCATTTCTTAGATTTAAACATTAATATTTCTGATAACAATAAATTAAGTTTTAAAATGTATAATAAAACGGATGATTTTGATTTTGAAGTGATTAGTTTCCCATTCCCTGAAAGTAATATACACTCAAATATCACATATTCGGCGTTTTTCTCACAGTTACTCCGTTATGCAAGGATTTGTAGTAATTATATTGATTTTAAAAATAGATGTAAAATCTTAAGCCAAAAATTGATATTAAGAGGTTTTTCTGCAAATAAATTAACTTGGCAATTTAAAAAATTTAGTTTTCATTATAACAAACTTTTAAATAAATACCAAAAGAATTATCTGGAAATACTTAAGGAGATTTTCGGCTAATTTCGGTGGTTCGCGAAAAAATGATGCAGCGCCATTTATTTTGAATTGTGTTTCTAATAGAGCGGATTTTTAAAAAATAACCACATGGTAAAGATGAATTCTATAATTGTTTAGTTCATTCAGGTTTTTTGCAAAGTGTTAATGTTTGTGACTTGGTAAATTTTATCACATTTAGTTTACCTATTGTTGCTAAAAAGAGGAATATATTAACAGGATAAGTTTGATTTGGTGTTACTTGGTTGTTCTACATTTGCTGTTTTTTTTTTTTGTTTTTTTTTTCATAGGCATGTATTTTGGGGGTGATACCTGACACGGGGATGCCATGGATATTCTGTGGTAGGCACAGCACTTGACTGGGTAGAGAATTTAAAGTGCCGAAACCCTATAGGCAAGTGTATTCTCCTGATGAACTCTTGTGTTGGGTTGTTGCCTCTGAATTATTTGTCTTTATTGTTTGGTAAATGACGACTTATACTTATTGACGACATGACTGCCTGTCCATGGTTTATTCTTTATGGTTGATTGTGTATGGCTATGCTGTTTGACCTATGTGGTTGTATGGATGAGTAGGATTCAAGTGCTGGTCTATATTAACCACTAATTTAGGAAAACAGTTTTCCCTTTCTCCTTCTATCTCCTTTTTTTTTTTTTGTGTTTGTGTAACGAACTGTAGTAAGGAGCAAACCGGCTCAATAGTAACCAAAACATTAAAAACGGAATTTTGATAACAATAGTTATATCAAAAGAATCGCATTTTAATGCTGATTTTAAATATATAAGTTTCATCAAGTTTAGTCTTACCCATCCAAAGTTACGAGCCTGGGAAAATCTGCCCTATTTTAGAAAATAGGGTGAAACACCCCCTAAAAGTAATAGAATCTTAATGAAAATCACACCATCAGATTCAGCGTATCACAGAACCCTATTGTACAAGTTCCAAGATCCTATCTACAAAAACGTGGAATTTTGTATTTTTTGCCAGAAGACAAATCACGGATGCGTGTTTATTTATTTATTTATTTTTTTTCTTTCCTTTTCCCAGGGGTGATCGTATCGACCCAGTGTTCCTAGAATTTTGCGAGAGGGCTCATTCGAACGGAAATGAAAATTTCTAGTGCCCTATTTAAGTTATCAAAAAAATTGGAGGGCACCTAGGCCCCCTCCTACGCTCATTTTTTCCCAAAGTCGTCGGATCAAAATTCTGAGATAGCCATTTTATTCAACATAGTCGAAAAATCTTATAACTATGTCTTTGGGGACGATTTACTCCCCCACAGTCCCCGTGGGAGGGGCTGCAAGTTGCAAATTTTGACAAGTGTTTGCACATATTAATGGTTATTGGAAAGTGTAGAGACGTTTTCAGGGGGATTTTTTGGTTGGGAGGGGGGGGGATTGAGAATAGGGGGTTATGTGGGGGAAATTTTCCATGGAGGAATTTGTCATGGGGGAAGAAGATTTCCATAAAGGGGGCGCAGCATTTTCTAGCATTATTTAAAAAAAAACAATGAGAAAATAAATATGATAAAGTTTATTTCAACTGGAAGTAAGGAGTAGCATTAAAACTTATAACGAACAGAAAATATTACGCATTAAGGGGTTCACCTCCTCCTAATACCCCACTCTTTACGCTAAAGGATTTTTAGTAATTTCAACTATTTATTCTACGGCCTTTGTGATTCAGGGGACAAAATTTAAGCTTTAATGCAAAGAGCTATTGACGAGGCATTGACGAGTGGGCGACCCTTCTCATATATGTAATAAAAACATACGAACATTTAACTGAAACTGAAAGTAAGGAGAGACATTAAAACTTAAAACGAACAGAAATTACCCCGTATATGAAAGGGCCTGCTCCCTCTTCAACGCCCTGCTCTTTACGCTAAAGTTTTTACTGTTTTATAAAGTAGAGTTGAGAGAAAGAGTAAAACTTTAGTGCAAAGAGCAAGTTCAAGTTCAAGTTCATTTATTTATAAATCACACATACATGTATATATAAATGACATAGGCCCATGGGGAGACAAGCTCGAAAAACTAGGCCTAGACAAAGATAATAATAACACACTACAATACAAAAATAAACATGACGGCAAAGATACAATAACACAACAATAATATGAAAGTAGCAGCTAGCTCAGGATCATTCAATACTATTGAAAAAATTAAAAATGTCCATATTATTAAATATAAATTAATACTGGAAGATAGCTGAGAGGCCCATAATCACCCAGAGCAACGAATCATACAAAAACTTTGCCTTACTAAAAAGATACTTAATTAAAAATAATCCTGAACTAAATGAAATTTAAGTTTCCTTTTTATTAAATTGATAGAGGAAAAATTATCAATAAGAGTCTTGTGAGCATCCCAGCACCGAGCTATTGACACAAACGGAGCGAATTTAGATCTCTCAGTATTATACTTGTCAATGTAGATATCCTTTTTTTGTCGAGTGTTATAATTATGTAAATCTTGTGATTGGGAGAACAAACTTTGATGGAGGTAATATGGCGGTAATTTCTTAATGTCATAATTGATTTTGAAAAGAATTGCTCCAAAAGCAAATTGTTGAGAGACTGGAAGTATATCTAGATAAGTATATAAAGATGCAGTAGAAGACTTATTTGGAAGTTCAATAGGTGATGGAATAAACAGTTTAAGGATTCTTAGGGCTTTATTTTGTAAAATCTGTATTGGTTTAATATGGCTTTTAAATGTAGATAAATATACTAGAGAACAATAATTAATATTAGTCTGAATCAGAGCAAAATAAATACTTCGTAAAGCAGAGTAGGGCAAACAAAGCTTCAACCTTCGCATTAAACCAACATACCTTGAAATCTTTAATCGTAGATTTTGAATGTGTGTGTTAAAAGATAAGCTTTCGTCAATCACAAGTCCAAGGTACTTTGTCATTTTCACCCGAGATATTGATAATAGATACTTTGAAGAAGTAACTCGGGTAATACGAGGGCAGATATTTGACTTTCTGCCGTAAAATTATGAAATTAGTTTTTGATACATTCAAAGCAATAAAATTTGAAGAACACCAATCAAGAACATTAGAAAATGCAGTATTCAGTTTTGCCTCCAGCTCCTCGTCATTCTTTTCAGAAATTGAAACTGCCGTATCATCAGCAAAATGTGTGTTGAGACACGGGGATGTAAAAGCGCGGTGAAAATCATTTATATAAATTAAAAAAAGGAGAGGACCTAGGACAGAGCCCTGAGGTACCCCAACCTTCGAAGACTGAGGTACAGGTGAAGAGAGGAAATTGCCCCCATCTAATCGTTGCTTTCTCTTATCAAGATAAGATTTAACTAGATCCAAGGCCGGTCCACGCACACCACAATTATCCAATTTACTAAAAAGAATACAATGGGATATTGTATCGAATGCTTTTTTAAAATCTAAATATATTGTTGCTGGAATTTCACCTCTATCTAAGCAGTCATGAATATATTGGATGAGAGCAACGACAGCATGTTCAGTGTTGTGTCCAGACCGGAAACCAAACTGGGAATTTGTGAAGAAATTAGACGATTTAAGAAAGTCATAAAACCTCTTATAAATTGCCTTCTCAAGTATTTTAGAAAATGCTGACAGAATAGAAATAGGGCGGTAATTTGATGGATTTTCAGGAGAGTCACCTTTGTGAAGCGGAACTATCCGCGCTTCTTTAAAAGCAGATGGGAAAACTCCAGTTTTAAATGAAAGATTAATTATATGCTGTAATGGTAATATTATTTCAGACAGTATTTCTTTAACAATTTTAGAACTAGACCCGTCAATTCCCGCTGAATTACCTGGATTTAGATCACATACTATTTTTGTTATTTCAGAATGAGAAATAGGCCCGAGAAAAATTGAATTACTTTGAGGAGATGGAAGGTATGAAGAAAAATGTTTATTACTACGTGAATCAAACTGGTTCATTACTGATAAAACAATTTTCTCTCCTATTTTAGCAAAATAAGTATTCAAAATATCAGCCACTTTCTCCGATTTATTAGTAGTCGAACCATCTTCTAAACTAATAACTTCAGGAAAATTCGACTTACTTTCTTTTTTTATAAAATAATTAATTAAAGACCACGTTTTGCGAGGAGAATTTTGAGCTTCTTCGAAGGACTTTTTATAATACAATTGTTTTGACAAACGTATCATTGTGGTTAATTTATTTTTGAAAATTCTAAAATTTTTAATATTATAATCAGTTGGATTCTTTAACTGCTTTTTAAATAACTGATTTTTTTTCTTAACTGATATCAAAATTCCAGACGTTATCCATGCAAGGCATTGAAGAGGGAGCAGCCCCTTTCATATACGGGGTAATTTCTGTTCGTTTTAAGTTTTAATGTCGCTCCTTACTTTCAGTTAAAAAAACTTGTTTTTTTTTAATTTAATATCTGTAAATAACCGTAAATCGGATGACAGAAAAGTTTGTTACACTGAAACCGTAAAGAATTTCAACACTTTTGATCCAATGAAAACTTTTCCTTTTCAGAACCAAAATATTTCACCACGGGACTCGTATATATCTATTAACCTCACACTGGAGAAGCATTTAATTTTCGCACAACTTTTGCCCCAAGTTTCCCAAAGTTTCTTTCCACTTTCCCAGTTTTCGCAAGTTCTATAACAGCTAGAAAATAAATTCTAGTCGCCTCCGAAAATCAAAAGATCATTTCTCATTTTGAGAAAAGGCTATGTAGCCAATAACTTGATAGTGAAATGAATTTATCAATCTTCTCTGTGTTCCCAAGAAAATTAGAATGGGGTTGAAAAGATTAGCTTCTAGTTTGAA